>NC_045963.1:56830592-57107357 GCF_010909765.2 Amblyraja radiata | reverse complement strand
CCCTTTTTTCACACAGAGAGTGGTGAATCTCTGGAACTCCCTGCCACAGAGGGTAGTCGAGGCCAGTTCATTGGCTATATTTAAGAGGGAGTTAGATGTGGCCCTTGTGGCTAAGGGGATCAGAGGGTATGGAGAGAAGGCAGGTACGGGATACTGAGTTGGATGATCAGCCATGATCATATTGAATAGCGGTGCAGGCTTGAAGGGCCGAATGGCCTACTCCTGCACCTAATTTTTATGTTTCTATGTTTCTAAAGCTTGCAAAAAAAATGACTATTGGTTCGAAAGCTTGCAAAAAGTGTCTCTATTGGCTCTAAAGCTTGCAAAAAAATATCTATTGGTTCTAAAATGCTTGCAAAAAATGGTTCATACTAGCGCTCCAGAAAGCGCGCCCACCCCCCCCCCCCCCCCCCCCCCCCCCCCCCCCTCGGTTGGCTTGGCTTGGGTGTGTCTTGAAATTGAAAGGCACTACTTACTGCAAATGGTGGCATGAAGTTGAAAGGCACTACTTACTGCAAACGGTGGCTTGGGAGCTTTGGCTTGAAGTTGAAAGGCACTACTTACTGCAAATGGTGGCTTGGTTGCTTTGGCTTGAAGTTGAAAGGCACTACTTACTGCAAATGGTGGCTTGGGAGCTTTGACTTGAAGTTGAAAGGCACTACTTACTGCAAATTGTGGCTTGAAGTTGAAAGGCATTACTTCCTGCAAATGGTGGCTTGGGTGTGGCTTGAAGTTGAAAGGCACTACTTACTGCAAATGGGGGGCGTGAGTGCATTGACTTGAAGTTGAAAGGCACTATTACTGCAAATGGTGGCTTGGTTGCTTTGGCTTGAAGTTGAAAGGCACTACTTACTGCAAATGGTGGCTTGGTTGCTTTGGCTTGAAGTTGAAAGGCACTACTTACTGCAAATGGTGGATTGGTTGCTTTGGCTTGAAGTTGAAAGGCACAACTTACTGCAAATGGTGGCTTGGGAGCTTTGACTTGAAGTTGAAAGGCACTACTTCCTGCAAATGATGGCTTGGGTGTGGCTTGAAGTTGAAAGGCACTACTTACTGCAAATGGCGGGGCGTGGGTGCATTGGCTTGAAGCTGAAAGGCACTACTTCCTGCAAATGATGGCTTGGGTGTGGCTTGAAGTTGAAAGGCACTACTTACTGCAAATGGTGTCTTGGTTGCAATGGCTTGAAGTTAAAATGCATTACTTACTGCAAATAGGGGCGTGGGTGCATTGGCTTGAAGTTGAAAGGCACTACTTACTGCAAATGGTGCCTTGGGTGCTTTGGCATTAAGTTGAAAGACACTGCAAATGGTGGCATGAAGTTGAAAGGCACTACTTACTGCAAATGGTGGCTTGGGAGCTTTGACTTGAAGTTGAAAGGCACCTCTTACTGCTAATGGTGGCTTAGGTATGGCGGGTGTGGTTTGAAGTTGAAAGGCACTACTTACTGCAAATGGTGGCTTGGATGCATTGGCTTGAAGTTAAAAGGCACTACTTACTGCAAATGGTGGCTTGGATGCATTGGCTTGAAGTTAAAAGGCACTACTTACTGCAAATGGTGGCTTGGATGCATTGGCTTGAAGTTAAAAGGCATTACTTACTGGAAATGGTGGCTTGGGTGCATTGGCTTGAAGTTGAAAGGCACCACTTACTGCAAATGGTGGCATGAAGTTGAAATGCATTACTTACTGCAAATGGTAGCGTGGGTGCATTGGCTTGAAGTTGAAAGGCACTACTGTAAATGCACTTACTTCCTGTTTGCACTGTATATTGAATTTAGATAAAACGCTACCACTTACGGCTGTGATTTTTGGCCATCTTACTCTGTCCCCCCTCCGCTGAGCAGGTGCAGAGAATTCTTCCCATCAATGAAAAATAAAAGTGTTATTAGTTTTTTTTTAAATGTTGAGAATCTCTCTCCTGTCAATCACTCCATGAAAGCCACACCTTTTCCGGTGGGGGGGGGAGGGGTTATAAAACACGGAAATGTGGGTGTGGCTCAGTCTCTGCAAGATGGAGGAGGGAGAGGTCATGACTCACTGTCTTTAGTGGCTTTGCACCCTACTTCAAATGGTATGAAACTGCACTTGAATTTGGTGGCCTTGCACCCTGCTAGAAGTGGTAAGAAACTGCACTTGAATTTGGTGGCCTTATACCCTGCTTGAAATAGAATTTCAAGGATTAGCCGTGAGTCAACTACCAGCCCACCAGCCGTGAGTGAGTGAGTTGCCAGCACAACAGGCTTGATTGACTGAGACGCCAACCCAAGAATCCATTTGGCGCACAATTTGCATACTAGCCCTCTGGAAACCAGTCCCTTCAGCCCACAACACCCATACTAGCACTCCAGAACCCCCCCCCCCCCCCCCCCAACTGGCCACCAATATTAGAATTGGTGGAGAGGTGGAATATTGCGTTGGATGACCAGCCCTCCTGTGTGATGCTGGGACCCAACGGGTCCCACTTAGTCTAGTATTGATTATAATTCCAGCTTCAACAGTATAATCCCAACCAAACATCTCCAAACTCCTGCACCTAGAACTCGGAACCCCTCTGCAACTGGTCCTTGACTTCCTGACCCATTGACAATAACTGGTAAAGACAGGTGACAAAATATCTCCACGATAATTCCCAACACCCAGGTCCCGTTAGGACACATTCTCTGCCCCTTACTGTTCTTCCTGTTCACTCATGATTGCATGGCCTGGTTCTTCTTTAATTCCATTTACAAGTTTGCAGATGACGCCACAGTAGTGTGCCGGATCTCAAACAATAACAAGACGGAGAACAGGAAGGAGCCCATGGCATGGTGTCAAGGTCAAAATCTCCCTCAAAATAAGCAAAACAAAGGAGTTTGTCATCGGCTTCAGGAAGTAGGGTGGTGTATATAGCCCAGTCTGTATCAATGGTGCTGAAGTGGGGATGGTTGAGAGCCTCAAGTTCCTAGGTGTAAATTTCACCAACATATTGTCCTGGTCTAAACATAATAACACAATGCCCAAGAAAATACACCAACACTTCTACTTACTCAGGGAAATCTTGCATGTCCCCAATACTCTAGCCGATTTTCACAGATGCACCATAGAAGGAATCTTATCTTGATGCATCACAGTCTAGTGTGGCAACTGCTCTGCCCAAGACTGAAAGGAACGGTAGATAGTCATGGACACAGGCCAGTCCATCACACAGACCAGCCTCCGTCCCATTGACTCCATCTACATTTCACGCTACCCTTCAGGAAAGCAGCCAATATAATCAAGTCACATTCACACCTCAGTCTTTCTCTCTTCTCCCCTCTCTTGTCGGGCAGAGAATATTAAAGTTTGCAGGCACATATCACCACATTCAAGAATATTTTCTTCCCCACTGTTATCAGACTCTTGAACAGGCTCTCTTATATGCCAAGGATATGTTCCTGATCTACCTCATTGTGGCACTTGTTTGTCTGCACTTCCTCTGCAGCTGCAACACAATTTTCTGTTTATGTTCTCTTTTGTACTACCTGGTGTGCTCATGAATGGTGTCACCTGCCTGAATAGTATACAAAACCAATGTGGGTCAGACATCATCTCGGGAGATAAAGCATGGGTTACATTTTAGGGTTGGAACCCTTCTTCAGACCGAAAAGGAATTCCAACAGTCAGATAACGGATTACACAGTAAGAAAATTATATTCAGCCTAATACCAACCCCCACCCTTTACCCACTTGCCCTGTAAGGTGACAACATTGGGACACGAATTGCAGACAGTATTTCTGCCTCCACCACCCTTCCAAACAACAGGTTCTGACCCCAACAATCCCTCTGGGGGAGAAATATTCTTCTAACCATCCCTGTAACACTCCCAATTGTTCTATGGATTATATTAAATCTCTGCTCCCTAGATATTGGCATTTATCGTTACTGATAACGAGTGCAACATCAATCAGCTAACTATTTTTCTTCATATTTAGATTTAACTAGCAGTCTCTAGTTTGGTTTGGTTGGTTGGTTTGGTTTAGAGATAGAGCATGGAAATAGGTGCTTCAGCCCACCGAGCACACATTGACCATTGATCAGCTGTTTACACTAATTTCTATGTTGTTCCCCTTTCTCGCCCACTCCCAGCACCCTGGGGGTGATTTACTGAGGCCAATTAACTTACAGAGTCTGCACCTTTTTGGGACATGTGGGGAAACCAGAGCACCCGGAAGAAACCCACACAGTCAAAGGGAGAATGTACAATCTCCACACAGGCAGCATCCTCATACTGACAATGCAGCTATCCCTCAATTCTGTACTGGTGTCAGAAATGGAAGATGGTTGAAAATTGCCTTATAGATGAAGCAAGTTTGATAAATGTTAGAAACCAAAGTTAAAAAAACATCTGAGGAGAAATGGGAGTAAAGTATAAAGAGGGTAGGTAGGGAAATACAACATTATTTGTCATTTATTAGCTCTGATAACAATTGATAAACCAAAGACAATGCTTATTGCTAATTGTTTGCATGAACAGCCAGCTCCAATTCACCTGCTGGTTGGCAGCCTTGTGTATTATGGGTGTCCATGTGCTGAATCGAGTGTGCTGGTTGATGATGGTTTGCTTTGGGATGGACATTCTAGCCAGTGTCTCCGAGTCTCGGGAGCACCGTGCTAGACTCTCCAGCTGCCAGTGTCTGAGGCCACGTTGTACGGACATTGAGCCGGTGAACACTGTTGCATTGACGGCAAGGTTTCCATTGCAAGCCCAGCCCTCTGTCGCACCTCAAGGCCCTGTGTTCAACTGTGCTTACCCTGCAAGAAAATTGTCATTGTTACTTTTATGACAGGATGGTGTCAAGAGACCAGTACGAGGCTAAAAGTACACTGCCAAGGTTAACAACTTCACTAATAGGGGGAATAGTTACCTGATGGTCAGTGCAAACTCATAGGGACTGTTCCTGTACTGTATCTCCCTGTGATTCATACAAGATTGCCTCAAATGACCTTGTGGTGCAGCTAGTTGAGCTGCTGCCTCACAGAGCACCACAGACCCATGTTCAAGCCTGACCTCGAGTGCTGTGTGTGTGGAGTTTGCACGTTCTCCTTGTAACTGCGTGGGATTCCTCTGAAAGATTTGTTGATTGAAAGTCAAGTTGACTGGCCCTAGTATTTAAATGTTGATTGGCCCTGGTATTTAAATGAGTGCTAAATCTGTCAGATGTTATCAGGGGAATCAAAAAATATATAAGAGAAAAGAATAAAAATAGGTACATGGATAGGAAAATATTAAAGGAATATGGGCCAAATACGAACAAATAGGACTAGCTTAGATTGGCAAATTGTGTGGCTTATATGTATTGGGCTGTGGGGCCTGTTTCCATTCTGCATCTCATTGACTATACAAAAAGGGATTACTGCAGGATTAGTGTGAATGGGTGTTTGATGATCTATATGGACAGTGGGCCGAAGGAACTCTTTCTATGCTATATATCTCTCTGGGTTACAGGCACTCTATCTCACCCCACGCAAGGAGTGATACAAGAACTGGTTTAAGGTGCTTCAAGGATTTGTGAAGTAGTGGAAAGAACCCTGATGGAAATTCTGCAGGATAGGGGAACTGGATGTTCACAAAATACTTCCCAAAAATAAGTCATGTTCTCCCTAAACGTTTGGGGCTAGGAGGGTAGCTGAAGGGGGTGGGGGATACAATTGGAAATCTTAGAACAGAGACTGACAGCTTTTTGTTAGCCTTTTACAAGACTCGGCTTGTATTCACTGGAGTTTAGAAGGATGAGGGGGGTGGATCTTATTGAAACATAAAATTATAAAAGGACTGGACAAGCTAGATGCAGGAAACATGTTCCCAATGGTGGGCGAGTCCAGAACCAGGGGGCACAGTCTTAGAATAAAGGGGAGGCCATTTAAGGCTGAGGTGAGAAAAAACGTTTTCACCCAGAGAGTTGTGAATTTGTGGAATTCCCTGCCACAGAGGGCAGTGGAGGCCAAATCACTGGATGGATTTAAGAGAGTTAGATACTCTAGGGGCTAGTGGAATCAAAGGATATGGGGAAAAGGCAGGCATGGGTTATTGATTGGGGACGATCAGCCATGATCACCATGAATGGCGGTGCTGGCTCGAAGGGCCGAATGGCCTCCTCCTGCACCTATTTTCTATGTTTCTATGAAGGGTAAAGAGGGAGCAGGCAGTGCATGTATTATTTCACAAGAATACAAAGGTCCATCTCCTATCCCTGTACGGTTGGTGGTTCACTCCTGGTGCACTGGAGGCAATTTGTCAGCTCACTTTCTCCAACAGATCCCTTCTTGAAGGTGTTTGAGGAGGAAAACCTCATGATGCATCTTGGCACATTGATGCATTAAAATCTCTGGTTAATCCCTTCATTAAATACAGAAAAGAGTGTGTTGGCTTGTGAGACAACCCTGATGCATCCGGTGCAATGCACCAGTTGATTAGTAAAGGTGTCATTGATTAGTGCTAGTGTCAGGAGTTATGGGGAGAAGGCAGGAGAATGGGGTTGAGAGGGAAAGATAGATCAGCTATGATTGAATGGCAGAGTAGACCAGGTGGCTGAATGGCTTAATTCTGCACCTAGAATTTATTAACTTATGTATGCTTCTCGGCTTATTAACACCCACTGTCCTTTTAGTAGTTACAAGACTACTTGTACCTCAAGACTGAGGTAGAAACTGGATGTCATTTTATAACACCGATTTCCACACATACTTTTGTAACATAAAGGTTCTGGTGTTTGAAGCTCATTCACTCACAACACAAACTCAAAATAAATGAGAACAGTGCAAAGTATTTGCTTTGTGTTCCCCGCCACTCTATCTTCTATTACAGGGACTTTTCTCTCTGCCTCTCTCACTCCACCTCTCCTGTTCTCATTCAGTTCATTATGTCATTGAAAGCTCCCAGAAGAATCTTAGCTCCCTTAACTGACTGAAGCAGAAAACCGAAGGTGTGGAAGTAAGATTTCCTACCTTTCCGTCTGAACCTGCGCTCCACTACTGTTTAAGCTGTGTGTGCTTGCACAAGTATCATAGCCATGGCAACAAGGTATACATGAAACTCAATTTGGCTGGTGTTTCTGCAGGTGAAGTTCCTCAGCAGACACTTGCATTGAACTTTCCTCTTTACTTCAGAGATGACCACCTCTCCACCAAATAAAAACAAAGAAATAAACACTACAATTTATTTTCTCTTGTTTTTTCCTGACTTGAGAGCTTTGCCCAAGAAGATTCACTCCTGATGCTTGAACACAAAGTTAGCACTGATACACCAGTGCTTGGCCCCCTTTCCTATGAGATGTATGGTAGCGAGCTTACGGACTATTTGCACCACAGCCTGGTTTAGCAACTTAAATGCCCAAGAATGAAGGAGTCAGCACACATTACCCAGTCCATCTCATGTATTGACCTACCCACCATCATAGAGATCACCAAGAAGCACTGCCTCAAGAAGGCAGGTAATATCATCAAAGGCTCATAAAACTGTGGCCACACTCATCTTACTTGCTATCATCGGTAAGATTTGGATATGCTGCATTTGGAGTATTGCTTGATGTTCCATTCACCCCATTACAGGAAGGAGATGGTGGCTTTGGAAAGGATGCAGAGGTGGTTTACATGAATGATGCCTGGAATAATAACTACAGGGAGAGGCTGAGACAGACTTGGATTGTTTTCTCTGGAAGGCCAGAGGTTGCGGAGAGACCTGATATGACAGTCAGAATTTTTTTCCCCAAGATGGAAAAAAAAACAAATACTAGAGGGCATAGCTTTAAGGTTAGAGGGGCAAAGTTTAAAAGGAGATGTTTGGAGCAACTTTCAAAACATTATTACAGAGGTGGTGAGGGCATGGAACACAGTGCCGGGGTGATGGTAGTAGGCAGTACAATAGTGGCATTTGAGAGACTATTGGAAAAGCACATCCATATGCAGGAATGGAGGGATATGGATTATGTGCAGGTAGATAAGGGATGTCATTATGATTGGCACAGACATTGTGGGCCATTATCCCTCCATCATTACCAATGATGACATTGTTAGTGCAGTGATATTACTGTGTACACCATGGCTGCTACAACATTGCAGAATTAATCAAATGCTTATGAGGGAAGAGAACGGTGCAGCATATCAACACAACATACCCTTACCTGGCAGTGATGAGCAGTGAAATAAATATGAATTCAGTATAACATTCACATCATTGTCCTGCATTATGGTGAGTGGGTGCAAAACCAGTCAGTGGACTAAATCAGTATTCTACAGGCTTAAAACAAGATGGGAGGCAGTCACAATGTCAGAGTGGAGACAGAACTGCAGGAACTCTGTTGGAGAATCTTTCTCCACATTCTATAATTCATAATATTCACAATACAACAGCACAGAAACAGGCCATTTGGCCTAGCAGTTCCATGCTGTATTTCTGCTCCACACAAGCCTCCTTTCCCCAAATCATTAGACATAGATTTTTATTCCTTACTCTCCGTTTACCCAGCTTTGCTTTTCTCATCATCTCTCTGCTCTCTATAACATATCTTAGACCAAGTGATTCCCGCAATATCTGCCTACATGGGTTGATAATAAATGACAGTACTGTCCAATTAAACTTCTGTCTGTGGATGGTTCAAGGTGTTACGTGAACAAGCTGTTCTTATTCTCTGAACCTTTTTACTGCATCCAGTTGGAGGATATCAACATCTTTGATATCTTCCAACTAGGTGCAGTAATTAAAGTGAAGATTCAGCCTGTGAACTGGAGAAAAGGGTCAGAGAACACAATCAAGACGAACAAACTCAAAAGAGACAGTCAGATAATATTTTGATTTTATTATGAGCACAGATACAAAGAGAGTGCACACCAATACTCAGCAGAGACAGTGCTGCATGCATTTAACAACAGTCTCTGTCCTTCATTCAGTACACCACTATAACCTCTACCCACCATGAGAAGCAGGATTGGGAGTATATATGATTAACAGTGGAATAATTAGCAGGTAGTGTCATTATAAATCGCTATTCTGGCTTTTGGCTTGAAGGGACAGAATCTCTCACTGGCCTGTGCGAATACTGGATAAAAAGCCACGGTGCCAGGCGACACTGTTCCCAACTTCAGAGGAATGGGTTTTAATCAGACAACCCTCTCCCTGCTGAAGCGAATTAAAACTGGTACACAATACAAAATGGCAGCACACATGAAAGTTAATGCACTAGATCAGTGAAGACTGCTGTACACAGAAAATCACATTCACTCTTTTATACAGTCTAAGCAATGTGTTGAATGGGAGTCTTCTGCAATTGCACTAATATGAATTGTAAACACAAGAACATTGCCAGTAATGTGCAATAAAGCTTGGATTAAACTGCGGCACCCAAATAAAAGCCCAACATCCTCCCCACCCCATCCCATCTCTACTCCCTTAACCCGACTAATAAAGTGCTGTGATATCACAGAGAGGGACAGGACATATGTAGTGGGCTGGGAAACTCCCTAGCAGCAATAGGATTCATACAGTTGGTTCAACAAGCACTGGCAAACAATGCACCAGCTCGCTCAGGGCACCACGCTCCTGCACCCCCCTTGCAGAAAGTGAGATAAAACAGAAAGCTTGGGAAATGCTCCCTTCCCTCACCTCCATATGGATCACTGATCCAGAGGATTTTCTGTTGAGCAGATACAAACAAGATGAAGTACCCATGGTTCACTGGTTGCTGTCACTTCAATTCGGGATGTCAGGATTTCAAATCCGGTTTTTTTCAGCACTCTTTCCCCAGATTCACTGTACTAAAATAGCAGTCATCAATATAAGCTACAGACTGATAATCCATAGGGCTAATTACTTGGTCTGCTAATTGTGGTGGAGATCAGGGAACTAGTTCATCCTGCATCCATTAGTTCAATTATCCGAGGATCAGAATGTCCTTTCTTTCCCCTCTCCATGCAGGTCCCAGCCTGCCTCTTGAGACACTGAATCATACAACTGCTCCCTCTCCAGACGGGATCTCTGAAGCTACAGACTATGACCGTAGAACAAGCAGGAAAGCCTATGTATCCCTGGCCAGAGACCCCTTCCTACACCCATCCTCTTACCCTTTAGACAAGAGTTACAGGGCAGAAACAGCCCATTCGGCCCACCGAGTCCGCGCTGACCAGTGATCACCCCGTACACTAGTACTATGCTACACACTAGGGACAATTTACAATTTCACCAAAGCCAATTAGCCTACAAATCTGTAGGTCTTTGGAGTGTGGGAGGAAACTGGAGTACCTGGAGAAACATGTGCGGTCACAGGGAGAAAGTACTGACAGTGTCCGTAGTCAGGATCGAACTTGGGTCTCTGGCACTGTAAGGCAGCAATACTACCGGCTGCACCACTGTGCCGAAAAAGCAGCAACCCTGCAGGCCATCTTAAGGTTGTGACTCATAGGAGACACAAGAGGCTACAGATGCTGGAATCTTGAGCAACAAACAAGCTGCTGGGGGAATTCAGCAGGTTGAGAAGCATCCGTAGAAGGAGGAGGGGACGAAGGAATTGGTGACGTTTGGGGTCCTTTCACCCCCATATGCTGATTGACCTACTGAGTTCCTCCAACAGATTGTTTATTGGCCATGACTCTTAGCCTGACTACCACCACCACCTGATGTGGACAGGGCATGTGGGCTCAACAGTCACCTTGGGACCAATGGACGTGTAGCACTGAGGAACCTCCTGACGTTAGGTGATGGGAGCAAAGAGCATTGTACCAAAGCAGAAGCTTGCAAAGTAAGAAAATCTTATCACCTTCATCCTCAGCGAGAACCAAATTTCCACTAACGGCAAAATAATAGATGCAAATTGTGTAAAGAACCTGACTCTTGACATGCTGAGAGCAAGCTGGCAGAACATGGTCTGATTACAACCACGTGCTCGGTACCCCAGCAGTGCTAGGCCCTTACATACAATGGACAAGTAACATCATGAAAGGCAGCTGATTGTTGGACCACTGGTTCATCCCATTCTCTGAGACTGGCCGCGGTGGTGAGCGGAGTCGTGAAGACCAGTTAGCAGTTAGTTGTGGGTACTCTCTGATCTTCACGGCAGAGCCTGTTGGAAATTCCAGCGAGAAGCAGTGCAAGGGCAAGAGAACAATGTCTGTAATAAAAACACCCCACACCATTACTTTATCAAGTACAACTGTCAATTGGTATTTCGGTGATGGCGAAAATGGAGACTTCCCATCCTTCCTCAGGAGGTGGATGCTCTCGGGACATCTTGATTATCAGCCAGGTTCAGTTTCTGACTGGTATACATGGTGGATTAAGGGTGAATAACAAACGGCTCTCCCTGTTCATACTTGACTGACCTTCTATCTGCTGGTGCTAACATGTTGCATCACCTGAGGGGAGGACAACTGGAGCTAGGGAACAGGGCAGTCCTGCTCTCAGGCCTGCTCTGTCATTTGCTGCTGATGTGAACTTCCATGAGTCACAAGGAGGCTCCAATGCCTGGAAATGTTATTTTATTCTTTTGTGGGATACGGGAACAGTCACAAGGGCATCACTCATCGGCAATCCTCAATTTCCCACGCATTTGAGTGGCATTTTAATTGGCAGTTTAGAGTTAGCCACAGGCTGGAGTTAAAGCCAAAACAGATAAAGATATTAATGATTTAGGAAGGAACTGCAGATGCTGGTTTACACAGACGTTGGGCACAAAATGCTGGAGTAACTCAGTCTGAAGAAGATTCGCGAAGAGTCACCTATTCCTTTTCTCCAGAGATGCTGCCTAGCCCGCTGAGTTACTCCAGCATTTTGCATCTATCAAAGATATTTTTGAACTAGATGTCTTTCACTTCATAGAAATCCCTACCGGGGCACATTTTAATTAATTGTATTTGGTGTGGTGGCATTCAAACGCATGCCACTAGATCCTTAGTCCAGGCTTCTCTGCTCCAGCAACAACATTGCTGTGTTACCATAACCCTGGCACTTTAAAGGCTTACTTTCTCAGTCAAAGTAGTGGTCCACACGGCTGAGCAACAGAAACCAACCCGTGCAACAAATTTTCTCCTGGTCTGCCAGTCCAACAGTGATGCAAAGGATGGGCCTGGGACAAGAACAGCTAGCCTTAACCGCAGACAGAATCCAACTGACATACGTATAGTGGAGGGAAAATTACTATATAAAGCCAAATTAAAAGACATTGATATCATGGGAAGGAATCCTTAGTTTTGAAGGTGGAACTATTCTGAGCACACCAGCTAAAATGATTAATTACAGAGCTGTTGTGCACAGAATGGCTGGTCACAGTTCACAATGCTCTTCAAAAGGTTATACAATGCTTTGCCATATCCTAAAATCACACACAATCTTTATTTTATTTTATTCCAGGGCAAGATCTTGTTTACTTCTGTGGCCAGGGAGCTCAAAATGTTAACCATTTAAAAGGATACATCGAAGAGCTCAGCTCCTCCAACTGTAAGAGAGAAGAACAAATGTTTGGTTACTGGAGATGAAATAAAAAGGTAGTTTGCACCAGTCTTCGCTTTACAGGGAACGAATAACATCTCCAAAATAGTTGCAAATCAGCAAATGGAACAGAGTGAGAAACTCAGAAAAGTCACCATCACCAGGAGTATAAAGTAAAATTGTACATTTTGCTAGGTGCTCACAATGTAATCCCAGGAACAAGAGCACCACTAGAATCAGCACTAAAAAGGGTCAATATAACCATTATGTACAGAGAAATGCATCGCTGACAGTGCTACCCTACTGTTAAACTACTCTCTGAACACTGTAAAGATTGACGCTGGACAGGCGGGGATTGCTAATTAGCGCTGAGATGCGGCTTCCAGGAATGCACCCTGCCTGACACAATAAGTGTGGGTCATTGCTGGGGATGGCAACATCTGATTCAAATAGAATGCAGGATATAGAAGACTACAGCACAGGAACAAATGACCTAGGTCCCATAGTCTTTTTCATCATCTCCTGTTGGACACGATGGAAACTGCTGTGTCCCCTCTTCTAGTTTGGCTATATTGCTTTCCCCAACCCAGAGGTTCGTTTGATAACAAATGACTAATGCTGACCTTGTATCTCTGGAGAAATCTCTGGGGAGTGTAGAGCAATGGGAGCCAAACAAAAGAGAGGGAGCGACAGCACCTTCTATATATCCAGCAGGAGGTGAGGAGGAGGACCGCTGGATCGGACAGTTCGGAACACACGGAGCAGCTATGTTAACCCAAATCCAGTCCCAAGCTTGACACAGCACTGAGCGGCTGCACTGCCAACCCTGGCCTGCCCATTGCCAGCCTCACCAGCTGTCTCTCTGCATGGAGTAAGGAGTAATTCTTTGCTGTTAATTAGTGATCTGCAAACCTCACTGAGCTGGGTACCAGTGTGTTATAGTGTAAATAAATATGAAAATAAATATATATGTTTCCAAATAGTAGGAGATTGCAGATTGCTGATGAGGCATCTCAGTGATCTAATATATTATTCACAAATGATTACCAGCATGTACAGAAAGATCATTAGGAAAGATGACAGAACGTAACTGATAATTGCCTGGGAAAATGAATACAAAAGTGGTGAGGTTATACTTTTGAATGCCTAAGACACTTGTGAAACTAGGTCTAGAGTTCTGTATTGGTCTGTTTATTTAAGGGAGTGTTAATGTTTTCATTGAAAGCAGTTCAGAGACAGTTTACTTGACTGAACCTGGAATTTTCATGAGAAAAGATTGGGCAGGCTTGTATCCACCGAGGTTTAAAAGAGTTGCAGGTGACAATTTATTACAAGTGATGCAGTATGTTACCTCATTGTTCTTCCATTCAGGTTCTGAGAGACAAACAACTAGCTCATGCTGATGCAAGGTGTGGCCCACCTGATCTAGACACTAATTTATAATAGTTTCTAGAAGCCAAGTGAAAGATACTGTTGCCCTGAGAAGATGGAGGTGATGGTGAACACTTCAATCCATTGCAACAGGGCAGTACAAAATCATTGGCTTCTTGGACAGAAGGTAGCTTACAGTCAAACACTTTTGCTCTAGTGTGAGAGTGGAATCACCTGTGTACCAAGACCATGCAAAGATGGAAGATTACCTCCTTCCATGAACCAGTTGGGGTTTCATGATATTTCTACTTGCTAAGTTGAGGGTAGCGAATCAAGTGGCATATTTGGTTGTGGCAGGGTCTCTGGAGCAGGACCTTGTTGGATCACTTTCTTATCAGCTTCTCCCTATGAACTGAGGTCAACTGTCAATTTCATTGCTATTTTGATTGCACTGTCGCTGTGCTTCCGGATCACTCATCTTAGCCACCAGGAGATTGTTGCTTAGAATACCTTAGTTTTTCAAATTCTTCTCAGCCCTCTCCTCCTGACCTTCAGGATCCAGAGTTACTGGAACAGTTCACTTCGACTGGGACTTACATTCGTCAGTAGTTTGTCCAGGTTCACGTCTACGGCCACATTCCGTTGTTCGTCCCCTGGTTCTTCGAGGTCGCTGTAAAGGTCAAAGTGCAGTCGCGCCAACTTCTCTTGCATCTCACGCACGTGCTCCATCTGCTCAATGGAGCACTCGTTTCCTGTAGAGACAGAGAAAACATATCAGCACCCGTACAAGCAAATAGGACAGAATAGAAATACAAAGGCAATGGCCACGGGTGTGCTGGGAGGCAGGAAGAGTTTGGGCCAACTCCTTTATGTAAAGGATCAGCAAAGGTGACCACAGCACTTGGATCATTGCCCACCTTCGCACAATGTACATTTAAGTACTGCTCTGCATTTCCCATTCCATTCGGTGAATTGCCCAGTGACCACAGATACTGTAGCCATAGTCCATGGATAGGACAGGTTTGGTGGGATATGGGCCAAACACAGGTAGGTGAGGCCAGCGGAGATGGGACATGGGCTGTTTTCATGCTGTAAGACTCTATGACTCTAGTCAGCAGACACAAGCAATTACAGATGCTAGTTTACAATAAAAAAAGACATACAGTGCTGGAGAAACTAAGTGGGTCAGACAGAACATGGATGGGTGACATTCAGTTGGGACCCTTCTTCAGAGTGATTGAGGTGGGGAGGAGAGAAAGCTGGAAGAGAGGAGGGATGGTGTCCTTTCATCTCTGACCTTTGCCCAACCAACTGCCCATCAAAACCCCCTCACCTGTATACACCCATCACTCACCAAGCTTTGTCCCCACCTCCACCCCCATCAAAATCAGTCTGCAGAAAGGTCTCGACCCAAAAGGTCACCTATCCACGTGTCTTTTTTCAAACCATTGTCAGTAATTTACTTTACCTTACCTTTCTGAAAGTCCCACAGTACATCACTGAATTGCCAATTTTAGTCAAAGCTTGGCAGAGGCATCACATGCCTTGGATTAAGCCAAACAAATCATTGGAAATCCATGAATGGTGTCTCTGTAAAGAAGGGCATTGTTCTCTCATTTACACATTGCTTATTTTATTTTTTCACAGGTAAAGACTGGACATTTGAGTGGTATCAGATGTCCAGGGGTCATATATGCCATGTACAAGGAGGGAAGTGAGGGGAGGCAAGCTGGGTGCACTACTGCATGCAATGGACTGGTCTGGAAAATTGCATTGGGTCTCCATTGAACAGAGATAGACACAAAAAGCTGGAGTAACTCAGCGGGACAGGCAGCATCTCTGGAGACGTTTCGGGTCGAGACCTTCAGACTCACTGTTCTCTCCATTGAACAGAGTTCAGGTCCACAGGGAAATGCAGGTGTCAGTGCAGAGAAAGAAAGGCAAAGTAAATAACCGCATGCACTTCATGCTTGCAGCCTCAACACTGAGGTATCGAGACCTACGCTGTACTTCGGACAAGAATCTAACCAGTCAGAAAGAGGCTTTTACCAAACGCTTGAAGCTTTCCAGAGTGGAAGTCGGTTAGGAGACTGAGCAGTCCTCTCTCCATCTCTTTCACATCAGATACATCGGTGAGGAAGGAATGCTGAATAGGGGCTGCCTGGGAGCTCTTTCCAGCTGAACTCTGTGGTTTAGGTTTCTCTATAACAACCCTAGATCAGAGGAGGGAAAGAAGAAGTGAGTTTATATTGGAGTGATACAAAGTGTGGAAAAGCAGGACTTCATGACAAGAGCAAATTGTGCTGCCCAAGTGTTAGGACAGCTGCTGCACTGCTCCACACTGTGGGGTCCTGCTAAATTTCTCCCTTTAAGACTCCACAGTGTAGTAGCCCTGAAATCAATGACAAATATATTTAATCTTGCACATTCAACTGCTGAGGAAAATTAAAAACTTCTCCAGGAACCAAACCAACCTTGATTGACTTTCTCATTACTTTACAACTTTACAGGCAAATTTACAAATGCAACAAAAAAATGTATGCCTTAATGAAAACATAAACACGAGTTTTATAAATTACAAGAGAATTGAATGACAAAAAAAATCTAAAACTCAAGTGCTATATTAGTTGTTTGACTTATGTCACTAAATCTTCAGTGGATGACACTCTCCTGTAAGTTGTATTATACAGTAAGCTCCACAATGTCTGGGACAAAGATCCATCATTTATTTATTGCCTCCATACTCAGCAATTTGAGATTTGTAATTTTAAAAAATCACACGTGGTTAAAGTATACATTGTCAGATTTTATTAAAGGATATTTTTATACATTTTGGTTTCACCATGTAGAAATTACAGCTGTTTAAACATAGTCCCCCCCCCATTTCAGTGCACCTTAATTTTATTTACATGACATTGCTGTGTTCCAAAGATTATGGTGCCCAGAAACGGGGGGACTATGTATAAACACTGCTGTAATTTCTACATGGTAAAACCAAAATGTATAAAAATGGCTTTTATTAAAATATGACACTGTGTACTTTAACCACGTGATTTTTTTCTATTACAAATCTCAAATTGTGGGGTACCCAGAGGCAAATAAATAAATGATGGGATTTTGTCCCAAACATTATGGAGGACATTGTAATTGTAATAATTTGTATTAGCAGTCAAAGGCCAGCATGAATTTCTCAGTGGCGGTGTATTTTAAAATACAAGATTCAAAATCTGTGACCAGTATACACGCATGCAACTTTCTTTTAAATATGTATTCCTCCCTCTATTGAGGGTAGAGATCCCTCTGCAGAGGTAATTCGACAAGGCAGTATCTGGACACAAACTGTCCCAAGGAGGTCATAGATGGTCTGAATAATACCGACATTTACCAGAAGGTTTCTGCCGGCTTTCTCCCCCACAACTGGCCAGTAGGTAAAGTTAATCACAGCATCACTACCCGACTGAAATGAGCTCATTTATGCTGTTTAAAAAGTTGGACTTGGGACCTGTCTGGGCTGCACGGTCTCAGCGACTCTTCAGATTTATTTACTCAGTACGCTCCAGTACCATGGTCTTTGTTTAATAATCATAAATGCCATAAAACCTGGTAGAACATTAATTAATCCTTTAATAATATATCCTTCCTTGTCGGGCTTTGGAGGAGCAGTAATGATTAATTTACTTCATGTTTTCTCTGACCCAGTGGAAGCTCAGTGTTCAAATAGCTGCTGATAGGCAGATGGTGGACAACAGCCAGAGATTTAAAAAAAAAAAAACAGAAGGTGCGAGACAAAAGGATTGGATAGTTGCAAACTGTAAAGCTAGAGAGGAAGAATTATAGGTGGAAGAGGAGGTAGTGGTTCCAGAGGAAGTGGTTAAGGCAGGTGCAATTACATCATTTAAAAGACACCTGAACAAGTACATGGACAGGAAAGGTTTGAATTGAATTTATTCGTCATTCCAAAAAAAAAAAAAAAAAATTTGAACGAAATGTCGTTACCATACAGTCATAACAATAAATGAGGTATGCACCAAAAGCAGACAAATGAGACTGTCAGGAAGAACTCCTTTGTTGACATGTTGGGCTTTAGTTCTGTTTATGTGCTATATAACTATAACTGTATAACTTGGCAAGTTCATGCACTTACTTATTGCGAGGCACCACAATGACATTTTGTCTGTTGGTTCTGTGCTGACTCCCAGCACAGCAATTCCACCAGTCCCTTGTGGACAAAACCTTTTCTCACATGCCCAACTCATCCACGGAAAGGGGTAGTTGATAATTGCCAATTACCCAACATGCACATTTTGAGGATGTGTGAGGAAACCAGTACATCTCATACATTTACCGAGAGAACTGCAAACTTCTGCAGACTGCACCTAATCAATGCATCTGGCATCTATTCACATTTCAGTCTAGGACCTTTGGCATGGCAGTTACAAAACAAGGTAGACCCTTCACAGACCTGTCCCAAACTGTGATATTTGCAATTAGAGCAGATGCCATGGTCCTCAACATTACCACATGCATTCTACTTGCATACCCAAACTTGCCAAGGGTTGGAATTACTGAGTTGTTGAGAATTTGTAGCATGGACATTGTGCCACAAGTGATCTTGCCAATAATAGGAATTAAAATGGTTTACCATCAACAGCTCAATAGAAAGGACAGTATAACTGTCCTCAGTGTCACACACAATGACTGGGAGAAGGAAGAACAACTGGTGTTTGTGTCTTTGGTAGTTTTTGATGAAACATGAACAGCAGTCAGCAATATATTAAGTAAAGATCTGACTGAGTTACAGTTTCTTCCTGAATCTGTTTTATATCAGGAGACACAAGAAACCACAGAATCTTGAACAAAGAAAAGACCACTGGCAGGACTCATGCGCGTCAGACATGAATAGATGAAGGAGAAGAGTCTTGACCCGCAACATCGCCTAGCCATTTCCCTCCACAGATGCTGCCTAGCCAACTGACTTCTTCTAGCAGTTTGTTTTTTTGCTCTGATCTAGATCTCCTTACCCAAGAACACATTCATCTTAGGGATATAAATACAAGAATTGGAGGATCCAAGCTGATGGTTACACTGTATTACCTCAGAAACTGCTATGGTCAACACCAGTTTTCAGATAGGTACTTCAGTAAGACACTACTGTAACTACAAGTTGCCCATTAAATGCTGATATAAATTAACCTTCAACAATTGGCGGAATAGGAGGCCAACTGTCTTTCACATAATGACAACGTCAGTTGCTTGATAATGAACCACAAAATAAAGGCTTTGCAGACCAATTTGATTTGCAATGGATTAAAGTGTTTTTCCACTTTACCTTTAGCTTGCAACCACTCAGTCCTTTGCTTGAAGTAGCTTCAAAATAGGCTGACAGTTGAGAATCTCAGACACGGTTCAAAAATAAACATCAACTGTTGTGATGTCACTCACTGATCTGACCTTGTGTGACCTTTAACCTCATAATTGTAAGGAGAGGGAAAAGCCTGGAGTCTTTCATTCTGTTTAAAGCTCAGTTTTCCCATTAAGGAACTTTGAACCTCCTGGACTCAGCACTGATCTCAATAATTCTATTATGTGATCACTGCCTACATTTTCACAGGCAGAAAATGCTGGCAATCTCCTAATTGGCCAATTCTCACAGATTTCCTCATAAGCTAAAGGAAGGGTTGATACAAGGCAAAAGTATAAATTACAACTCAGAGAAGCAAGAGAATGCAGATTCCTGGAATTACTCAGCTGTATCTTTACTGCACTCCCTAAATTACAAGTATAATTTTCGTTAGGTTAGACAACCAAACATGGCACAATAATCTCGGCATGTCTCACCTAGACCCTTTATAATTGCTGCAAAACATCTTTAATCAAATCTGTTTACAATAAATGTCTCCCTAACACCTTGCCGTATATGCTGGTTTGCTTTCAATAATTTGTGTATAAGGACACTAAATCTCTTTGAACAACATTTCTTGATCTCCTGTCATTTGAAAAACATAATGCATTGCATCAAAACCAATAGTTTCACTTTTTTTTCCACATTATATTTCCAGTTGACTTGCTTGTGTTCATTTGCTCAGTTTGTCCGTCTCCCCTTGAAGCCTCGTTACATCCTCCTCCACACTCAAAATCCCACTTAGTTTTGTACTATCAGTGAACATAAAAATCTATTGTTTAAGAAAGAACTGCAGATGCTGGTAAAATCGAAGGTAGACACAAAATGCTGGAGAACCTGAGCGGGTGAGGCAGCATCTACTGAGAGAAGGAATTGGCGACGTTTCGGGTTGATACCCTTCTGCAGACTCTGTTATTTGGTGGCCTTGGTTAAATTGCTGATATCGATCATACGTAGCTGGGCCCAAAGTACAAGTCTCCGTGGAACACGAAAATTATCTATTTATTCCCCTGCTTTATTTTCTGTGAGATAACTAGTTCTTAATTTATATCCACACAGGTTTTCCCATTCCCATTTCTCCACCCCTCCCCACCACAACCCTGTCATCTCGTTTTGTTCCTCCCCTCGCCCCACCTTGTTCAATCATCTCTCCCTTAGCTGGTTCCACATCATCTTCCTATATCAAAAATCAGCAGCTAGAGCCTCTCGTGTCTCTATCTCCACCCTCCTCTTCCCCTTCCCGCTCGTGGTTCCATCTGCCCTTTTTTGTCCTCTTATCTGGCTCCACCTATCACTCACCAGTTGTTGTCTCCCAACCTCACACTTCAGCCCTTCCCCTCCTGGATTTATCTGCCTATCATCTTCCTCATCGTTTAGTTCCATCCATCACCTGCCAGCCTCTACCTCACCCCTCCCTCTCATCTCATCTCCCCTTTACAGCTCTCAGTCCTGATGCTGGGTAAGAACCCGAAACGTTGACTATTCCTCTGCCTCCACATATGCCATCTGACCTGCCGCATTCATCCAGCAAGTTGTTTTATGCTCAATTCATGCCAGTTGTTGCCCCCCCCCCCCCCCCCCGTCCCCCCCCCCCCCCCGTCCCCCGTCCCCCTGCTGTAATTTTCACATGGTGAAACCAAAAGTATAAAAATGGCCTTTATTAAAATTTGACAATGTGCACTTAACCATATGTGATTATTTTTCTCTTACAAATCTCAAATTGTGGAGTACAGAGGCAAATGAAAAAATGATGGGGTCTTTGTGCCAAACATTATGGAGGGCACTGTATATCATTGCGGACGGACTGTGCTAAATCCTATTATTCTTTTCAATGTGATTTATAATTACATCCATTGTAGATTCTAGCATGTTCACTACCATGACAAAAGGCTAACAGGTCAGCAGTTTGTCATGTTCTTTCTCCCTCCTTTCCTTCACAGCGAGGTCATATTTGTGATCATCCACAGGAAAATGTCTAAGATCTATATTTTGGGTGGATGACAACTAGAGTGTCTACCACATCTTCACAGCTACCTTAATCAGAATATCTAAATGTAGATTGTCAGTTTCTTCAGGACTTAAAATTGGCATGCAGCCTCGCTAACTTCTCCAACACAATTTTTCTTTACTTACTACTAATTATTTTCTTCAGTTCTCCATTTTCCTTAGTTCTCTGGTACTTCTGGGAAGTTGCATGTCTTATACAAGTTCTACTTTAACTCTTCGTGTCTTTGTTTGGGTGGAGACCACATTTAGCTCCCACAGGTCTTTTCCTTTTTACTTGTAGATGCTCTTAGAGTCCACTCTATGCTTCTTGCCAGTTTATTGTCTAACTTGTCTTTCTTCATGATCCCCTTCTGAGGAGTTCCAAAATCCTTTGGCCTGTTTTTTCTGCCAAATTTATAGCCACCTCCTTGAACAAAGGGTAGAGAGACTGCCGCATTCGCTGTTAATAAATACATATTTTATCTTATGTTTGGTTTTCAGTGGAAGGAGCATGATTATTGACTTAGCTGAGAGAATTAGAAGATTTAAGTTATATTATGATTAAATATTAGATTACAAAACTTGCCTTTAATGAGTACTACTAAATTCAGAAGGTGTTCTCAAACTGAAGATTCCTATTAGGGGACAAACTCTTACAATTGCAGTTCAATAATACTCACTGGTCACTGGGGTAATTGGCCTAAACAGGATGACAGTGCTTAATAATAAAATATCAATTGAAGACGGGGCTGTCCAGCTCTGAAGAAACATACTTAAATGCTGGTTGACAGTCACCTATCTGTGCATGTACTTGCAACATGGTCAATTTATTGTGGCATCAGATATTGCTGCTGGCACCCAGGAACTGAAAACCCAACTCTAAGAAATTATGTTAGTTACATGAATAAAATGACATTCCTCAAATTTAAAACAATACTTAAAAGGACTAAATCACCTGACTGTAATAATATGTTTAAGAAGGAACTGCAGATGCTGGAAATCGAAGGTAGACAAAAATGCTGGAGAAACTCAGCGGGTGAGGCAGCATCTATGGAGCGAAGGAAATAGGCGACGTTTCAGGTCGAGACCCTTCTTCAGACTGATGTCGGGGTGGGGGGGCGGGAAGAAGAAAGGAAGAGGTGGGCTGTGGGAGAGCTGGGAAGGGGAGGGGAAAGAAGGAGAAAGCAGGGACTACCTAAAATTGGAGAAGTAAATGTTCATATGCTGGGGTGTAAACTACCTAAGCGAAATATGAGGTGCTGCTCCTCCAATTGACGGTGGGCCTCACTCTGGCCATGGATGAGGCCCAGGACAGAAAGGTCGGATGGGAGGGGGAGTTGAAGTGCTGAGCCACCGGGAGATCAGGTTGGTTATTGCGAACCGAGCGGAGGTGTTGGGCGAAGCGATCGCCAAGCCTACGCTTGGTCTCACCGATGTAGAGCAGCTGACACCTAGAGCATCAGATGCAATAGCTGAGGTTGGAGGAGGTGCAGGTGAACCTCTGGTGCACCTGAAAAGACTGCTTGGGTCCTTGGAGTCAGGGGGGGAAGTAAAGCGACAAGTGTAGCATTTCCTGCGGTTGCAATGGAAAGTGCCAGGGGAGGGGGTGGTTTGGGTGGGAAGCCGAAAGAGGAGGAGATGGGAAGATGTGGCCAGTGGTGGGATCCCGTTGGAGGTGGCGAAAATGTCGAAGGATTATTTGTTGTATGTGATGGCTGGTAGGGTGGAAGGTGAGGACAAGGGGGACTCTGCCCTTGTTACAAGTGGGGGGGGGGGGGGGATGGGGCGAGAGAGCAGAGTTACGGGGTATAGAAGAGACCCTGATGAGAGCCTCATCTATAGAAGAGGGGTAACCCCGTTCCCTAAAGAATGAGGACATCTCCGATGCCCTGGTTTGGAATAATACATCAGTGGAAATGGGAGTGTACTTTTTTTCATGAAACTAATAATTAGAAGTTATATACTGATCTTTTGTGTTTGCCAAAAGGCAAAAGGATTAACATTTGAAACAAATTTAAGACTACGCCCATTTTCTCTGAACCTGCTCCTTTAGTAAACAGGCTTAATGATATCAGCACTGAGAAAAGAACCACTAGCTACAATACACCTATCCTACCACGAGAGGGAGACTGACTAATTGAACTCTGCCAGTTTGATTCCAGCTCCCAAAAGCTCATGATGAATCCTCCCTTTCATGTTTAAATGATCCAATCAGTGTTGCTTCTCACGAATTGACTGCACTAAATGAGATACACCACTCAAATTTAACAGACTCTCTCTTCCCTGCCACCAATGAACAAAATCACCAGATTCTCAATCTAAAATAGCAATAGTACATTTTAAATCAGTGAATAGAATTGGAATGTAGCTGATAGAGATATATTTACTATAGAAAATGTAATAGAATCCTTTCCCTCAGAATGAAATTCATCCTCTGACATCCACTTTCTCCTTCTCAAATCATTTTGCATTGACGAAGATCAGGCTCAAGCAGTACTCTCTAGGTCTAAATTGTAAGGTATCTTCATTTATCTAATCACAGAGAGCAGATAAAATGCAATCAAACCCAGCAGTGTTCTTTAGTAACAGATCACTAGAATGCATGCTAACCAGCCAGCCAGCCTGCAGACTAAAAGGGTAGGAAGATAAACAGGGATAAGATGCAGCTCAGCCATGAGCCAACAGGTTTCAGGGGCCAATCGGGTTTCCCATGTTCCTCTCATCACCTCTTTGTTTCTGCCCCCATTCCCACACCCTTATCTACAACAAAAAAATATAATAGAAAACTTATTTTTTAATCATTTAAAATTATTTTAATTAAAAACCTACAAAACCACTCTGCGTTGTACACAGGTGACATATTAAACAAAGAGCTATTGTGGCAATACGTCGGGTGTCGTCACTGGGTTTAATGTATTGATATCGATGTGCTGCAAAAATGATAGGTATCCATGTGATGCAATGAGATCATTACCTGAAACTGCTTCACCATTCCTGGCTGATCTATGGCCTACAGCTATTCAAGGCAATGTTAGAGCTCATAACACCTTGCCACAGTTCCATCAAAGCCCAATAAATGTATTTTCATACCATACAGTACAAAATAACAGACAGCCAATTGAACTTTCAAATCTGATGGCAGCCCAAAACTGCAATTCCTGACATTGAGAAACCGCTCTCAATTAAAAATGAAACTAGTTTGCTTACCTCCATCCTTATTGAAACAGCTCCAAACTTTTGCTGTTTAGTTATATTTCCTGATTGTAAGGTTTACATTACTTTCTGGTATGCAGGTAATTAGTTTTCATAAAGAAAAAGAGCAACTGTCATGGATTTTTTCAAATACTGTGAATTGAACAGTTTAAGTTACTGAAGGCTTGTTGCGACCAGCCTAAAAGATAAGTAGAATTGCAAAACATTCCAAATCGTAAAGCATATAAAGCTGCCTATGATAAATTAGCAATGCCACTCATACTTTATTCACTTCCCAGCCTCTTGCTCTTCTACGGATTTATCCCAATGTTCATACATTCCTTGTGCAATAAGTAAAATGTGTTTGTCGTTATTTTGGTTCTGTATTCCAGCAAAAGGTACACACTTTGGACAATTAAAAAAATTAATGGCAGACCCTTGTAAACACTGTTTCCTAAACTCAAGCTGAAAGCCAAACTCTTCCAAAATGATGGGAGGGGAAAAGAGATGATTTAGACATGCTATAGCTCTTCGAAGAATTCTTGATGTTTGAAAGGATAATAAAATGTTGCAGTTTCCAAGTGAAATGTAAAACATTGAAATACTACTTTTAATAAAACATTCTTCAGTCACTTCTGAAAAATGTTATAATGTGAGCAAAGTGACGTTTAAAATTTAAAAAAACTGGCACAATCGTCTTCATCGGGGTCAGAAACCTGCTGTCCTTACTTGCTCGTCCTGTGCATGATTCGATCCACATCAAAATTACTAATGGTTAAAGGTCTCAGTAGTGACTTGGAAAAACATCATCATCAGCCTAAGTGATGTGAGCTCACCTTGCCAGAGATGTCCACATCTTATGGTGGAATATCAACAATATAATACCTTTTTAGTTTTTGTTTTGGGGCAGCCGTCTGTCCGGCAGCATTCAAAGCCGTGGTCTTACTCGGCACCACATTTTTTTTGCTGTTCACTGGAGGAGCCTGATGAATTGAAGTGGCCTTGGGGCTTCTGCGTTTCAGTTTCTTTTCCTCCATTCTGTTGACTTTTCAGAGTGCAAAGTCTGCCTACTGAAATACAAGTTAAAGAAATATTAGAAGGCTCATAAAAGTATACAGT
Organism: Amblyraja radiata; assembly: GCF_010909765.2. NCBI lineage: Eukaryota > Metazoa > Chordata > Chondrichthyes > Rajiformes > Rajidae > Amblyraja > Amblyraja radiata. Next base: position 57,081,854 of record NC_045963.1, on the reverse strand, counting down.
TAACTAGCAGGCATTACCCAAATGGTATTTTCAACTAATAAGTGGGTCAAATAAAATGCAGCTGACATGCATTTTATTTCATCCTCTTAAGAAGAACCTTGGATTGAGTGGATGACTTATATCCACTCAGGACCTGTGGGTTATCAAGTGACTGATAAGGCCAATGAGGGTTTACAGACCTTTAGGCTAAGCAGACATTTGTACTTAGATTGTACTTAAAATTACACATGAATTCTGCTAAAAAGTAAGAAAGACAAAAGACTATTCTAAACAAAAATAAAACGTTGGTGCAAAACATAATGAGAGAAATAATGCATTCATAGAAGGGCAAGAAGTGGTCCATAGTGTTCTGTTGACGAAGTAGGATTGCGGTTGTATCTTCCTTTGCAACTGAATCCGCAACCTCCTCATCAGCATCCCCCAATCTATGAAGATCGGTAACAACATCACTTCCTTACTAACCATCAGAAATCTTACTTTTCACTAGCTTGTAAAATGTGTGTCATTTATGGTTCTGTGTGTTATGTGAATCTACACACCTTTGATCTTGCTGTAAGCAAGATTTCCATTGTACTTGTACCTCACTGTTTATGATACTTAAAATGACTTGAGTTGACTCGACAAAGCCATGCCAACTATCCTTAATAAGTCCTGACTTTCCAAATGCATGTAGATCCTGTCTCTCAGAATCCCCTCCAATAACTCAAGCACCTCTGATGTTAGGCTCACAGGTTTGTAGTTCCCAGGTTTATTTGCAGCCTATCTTAAATAGAGACATAACTTTAGCCACCCACCAGTTTTCCAGCAACTTAGCCATTGCTATTGATATGAATATCTCTGCCAGGGGTCACACAATTATTTCCCTAACTTCCCACAACATCCTGGCATCTATTCCTTTTTCCAAGTTAAATATATACAAGAAATATCCATTGAAGACTTTACCCATCCCTTGTGGCTCCGCACATAAGCAACCTTGTTGGTCTTCTATTCTCTCCATAGTTACTCTTTTCTCCATTATACACTTGCAAAATCTCTTTGGATTGTTCTCAATGTCATCTGCCAAATTTATCACATGCCCACTTTTATAACCTTCCCGATTTCCTTGTTAAGTGTACTCCTACACCCCCTATATGCCTCAACTGATTCACTTGATCTGCATATACCTCACATATGCCTCCTTTTTCCTGACCATAGCCTCAATATCTCATGTTATTCTGCCATCCTTGCCCATCACTCTATCAGAACATGCTCGTCCTGAACTCTCATTATCTCATGTTTGAAAGCCTTCCATTTAATCAGACATCCCTTTGCCTTCCAACAGCCTCCCCCAATCAACCTTTGGAAGTTCCTATCAAATACTATCAAAATTGGGTTTGCCCAAATTTAGGACTTCAACTTTTAGACCATTGCTAAACTTTTGAATAATTATGTAAAAACTAATTTGAGTAGATTTGAAGGATTTTCCAGAGACAGCATTGTGAAATCTCCTCGGTGGCTTAAGATGGCTGCTGTAGGTTAGAAGCATAAAGCAGGGCAGGATTACCTCTGGTTCACCTTGATAATAAGAACATCTGTCATGATGCTATTCATTAACCACAACTAAGCCTTCAACACTATATCACCAAATCAGTCTCTCTCACTTCTGGGCCTTGGTCTTGGCGTCTCCATCTCCAACTGACTTAGAGACTACTGTCAGAATGAATTGGTCATAACATTTCTTCCACCTTGACCCTCAACATTGGTGCTCATGATTGTGTGCTTTATCCACTGCTCTATTCATTGTACACCCTTGACCTCATGGCCAAGAACATCACCGACTTGATCTTTAAGTTTGTCGATGACACCACTGTTGTCAGGCAGATCAATAATAATAATGGATGGGATTTATATAGCGCCTTTCTAATACTTAAGGCGCTTTACAACGCATTATTAATTCACTCCTCGGTGCATTATTAAGTCACACTCGGTGGTGGTAAGCTACTTCTGTAGCCACAGCTGCCGTGGGGCAGACTGACGGAAGCGTGGCTGCCAATCTGCGCCTACGGCCGCTCCGACCACCACCAATCACTCACACACATTCACACACAGGCAAAGGTGGGTGAAGTGTCTTGCCCAAGGACACAACGACAGTATGCACTCCAAGCGGGATTCGAACCGGCTACCTTCCGGTTGCCAGCCGAACACTTAGCCCATTGTGCCATCTGTCGTCATAACAATGATGAGGTAGAGTACAGGAAAGGGACCGGGGACATTGTGCCATGGTTTCAGGACATCAACCTAGCCCTTACCATCAGCAAGATGAAAGAGTTGGCTGTTCACCCAAGGACATTCTTGCTATTGGGGGAGTGCAGCGTAGGTTCACAAGGTTAATTCCCAGGATGGCGGGACTGTCATATGTTGATAGAATGGAGCGGCTGGGCTTGTATACTCTGGAATTTAGAAGGATGAGAGGAGATCTTATTGGTTTGGACACGCTAGAGGCAGGAAACATGTTCCCGATGTTGGGGGAGTCCAGAACTAGGGGCCACATTTTAGGAATAAGGGGCAAGTCATTTAGAACAGAGACGAGGAAATATTTTTTCACACACAGAGTTGTGAGTCTGTGGAATTCTCTTCCTCAGAGTGCGGTGGAGGCCGGTTCTCCGGATGCTTTCAAGACAGAGTTAGATAGAGCTCTTATGATCAGCCATGATCATATGCTCCTGCACCTATTGTCTATTGAAGCAGAGCTGTTGAACACAATCCTGATCTCAGCGGTGCTCTCTTCCCGGTGCCACATACACTTAACTCTACCTCATTTGGTTATTCCTTTACTCCATTTTTGTACGTTTTTTGATCAGTTTGCACTACAATCTTTGCACCATTCTTCTGTTCTTACATTCATTGCTACACTAATTGTGCACTTACTGTATTTATTATTTATGTTAAGAGCTTCATGCAAATTAGGAATTTCCTTGCACCCTATTATTGTTTATGACAATAAATTAAGCTGAATTCAATCCAAATCAGATTAATTGCTTTTGAGTTAACCAGCTTTATGTTTGAGGTCTCGATCTCCAAAACATTTGTTTTGTTAATTATAAGCGGTGCATTGAAGGCAATAGCAAATTTCATCATCACTGTGCACCTTCATTGAGAGGTGGCTCCCAAGTTACGGGAAGTGGTTCATTTTGATCAGGATAAAGAAACACATCTAACACTGCTAACTACAGAGGGACCTCCTTGCATTCTACCACAAGAAAGGTATTTGCCAATGTCCTCTTCAATGGGTTTCTCTCCAAGGCCAAGGAGTTGCTCCACATGTTGCAGTATGTATTATATAAAGGTAATGCAGACATGTTCTTCACGACAAACGGGATACGGTATACGGAATGCATCCCAGAGTATTCAAGGTGGCCTTAGAAATCGTGGATGCATTGGTGATCATTTTCCAATATTCCCTCGACTCTGGATCAGTTCCTGTGGACTGGAGGGTAGCTAATATAACACCTTTTTAAGAAAGGAGGGAGAGAGAAAACGGGGAATTATAGACAAGTTAGCCTTACATCTATTGTGGAGAAGACGCTTGAGTCAATTGTTATATATGTTATAGCAGCGCATTTGAAAAGCAGTGACAGGATCGGTCAAAGTCAGCATGGATTTAAGAAGGGGAAATCATGCTTGACTAATCTTTTGAAATTTTTTCAGGATGTAACAAGTAGAATGGATAAGGGAGAGCCAGTGGATATGATGTATCTGGACTTTCAAAAATCCTTTGACAAGGTCCCACACAAGAGATTAGTGTGCAAAATTAGAGTACATGGTATTTGGGGTAGGGTATTGACATGGATAGATAATTAGTTGGAAGAGTATGGCAAGCAGTGATTAGTGGGGTGCCGCAAGGCTCAGTGCTGGGACCTCAGTTATTTACAAAAAGTTTGTAGATGACACAAAGCTGGGTGACAGTGTGAGCCGCGATGAGGATGCAGGGTGACTTGGATAGGTTGGGTGAGTGGCAGATGCATGGCAGATGCAGTGTAATGTGGATAAATGTGAGGTTATCCACTTTGGTGGCAAGAACAGGAAGGCAGATTTATATCTAAATGGTGTCAGATTAGGAAAAGGGAAGGTGCAAAGAGACCTGGGTGTGCTTGTATATCAATCACTGAAAGTAAGCATGCAGGTACAACAGGCAGTGAAGAAAGCTAATGGCATGTTAGCCTTCATTGCGAGAGGATTTGAGTTTAGGAGCAACGTGCTCCTACTGCAGTTGGACAGGGCCCTGGTGAGACCATACCTGGAGTATTGTGTGCAATTTTGGTCTCCTAATTTGAAGACATTATTGCTATTGAGGGAGTGCAGTGTAGGTTTACCAGGTTAATTCCCGGGATGGTGGGACTGAAATATGATGAAGAAATGGGTCGACTGGGCTTGTATTCATCGGAATTTAGAAGGATGAGAGGACTTCTTATAGAAACGTAAAATTCTTAAAGGATTGGACAGGCTAGATGCAGGAAAAATGTTCCAGATGTTCAGGAGTGCAGAATCAGGGGTCACAGTTTAAGAATAAGGGGTAGGCCATTTAGGACTGAGATGAGGAAAAACCTCTTCACCCAGAGAGTTGTGATTCTGTGGAATTATCTGCCACAGGAGGCAGTGGAGGCCAATTCACTGGATGTTTTCAAGAGAGAGTTAAATTTAGCTCTTAAGGCTAAAGGAATCAAGGGATATGGTCAAAAAGCAGGAACAGGGTACTGATTTTAGATGATCAGCCATGATTATATTGAATGGCGGTGCTGGCTCGAAGGGCCGAATGGCCTACTCCTGCACCTATTTTTCTATGTTTTCCATGACACAACTCCTAAAGAATTACAGGGAACAGCACCATGCACATGGCCTTTTTCAATTTCACTACAGCCTCCGACTCCCTCAACTGGGAGGGACAATTAATCCCCCTCCTCAAATTCAACAACCTGTTACATTTGCCAGCCATGATTTAAACTACCTGATCTATAGTAGAGCTAATCTTAGTGAAGACCACTTAAAGACCATTTATATTCCAGCCTTTCTTGCAGTAATACTTCACGTCACCTCAAACAAGATTAAAACTAATTTATAGGACAAATGGAAAATGATTTGATCTGCGTCATTTTCATTACAGAACCAAGGTCACCCCAGCCACATTTGTTGCGCTGCAGGCATACGTAGCATTTGGTCTCATTGAGCAAATAAATAAATGCACAATCCGTATTCAAATCCGGGAGTTGGAGATACTCCAGCTTTTTGTGTCTATCTTCAAATCTGGGAGTTTTTTGTTGTTAATGTGAATGGCATGATATGATATATAATGCAAAAATCAGTAGTCAGGAACCACTCTGGGACGACACAGGATCCGGCACTGGCTGATGCAAAAACAAGTATTAACTTGCTTTTAGTTGTCCACTGTGAAGTTCCGGAACTATGACCCAAAATATAAATTAATGTAAAAGGTACACAGTAAAAGGTTGATAAAACTGGAAAAAAACTTCAACACCCTTTCATTTGTGACATAACAAATATTTAAAATATATGTCTCTGAAAACATTTCCTAAAAATACCAAATGGGGCAAGTACAGCAAATACATTTAAAATACAGCAAAAAAAATAAATGAGGGAAGTAGAAGATGCTGTTAGTGTGAGGCCAAGTAGCAATGGGGAAGAGACTTTATTGGACCATAAACTCTGACTAAGACCAGATGGACCAAATAGCCAGATTCTATGGGTGGCACAGTGGCGCAGTGATAGAGTTGCTGCCTTAAACACCAGAGACCGAAGTTCGATCCCGACTACGGGTGCTGTCTGTACAGAATTTGTACGTTCTCCCTTTGACCAAGTGGATTTTCTCTGGGTGCTCTGGTTTCATCCCAAAGACATGCAGATCTGTAGGTTAATTCATTTACGTAAATTGTCTTTAGTGTGTAGATTACAACTAGTAAGGGTGATTGTTGGTCGGTGCGGACTTGGTGAGCCGAAGGGCCACAAAGGTTTCCACGCCACATCTTTAAACTATGTAAATGGCTCAACCAGTCTGAAGTGAACATTGCTGCTGGCACATGTTTAATGACCAATTAAATTAAACACTGCTAAGAGAGCATAAGTTGGCTGTCACCTTCCTCAACGAATTCTCTAGACTTCGAAGTTTCTTACAGCCATATTTGGCAAAAGATCAAGCTATTTTCTCGATCTGATGCCAAAATTGCTCTGCAACCAGACAGTAGGCAAAGCTATTCTTAATAGATCTTAATTTCACCCTGTAGAAACTTAGCCAGAATCTCATATTCTTCATTTTTCTCCTGTGCTTAATAAGCACCAACTTCACGCAACAAGCTGGAAAGTAAGTAAAAGTCTTAACCTCCCAAAAAGAGGCTTATTGCCACCAGAGACTGACAAAATATTTACTGTACTCTCCAGTTTTGTTAAGGATTTACACAGTGTTACCAACACATTACTTTTCCAAGATCGTTTGTCCACACTGTAACTGAACCTGGTGTTAGATCATAGAGTTTGTACTTTAACAAGTTGCCAAAGATGGACAAGCCATCCACAAAGGAGAGGGAGAAAGAGGGGTGGCAGAAAAGAATGAGTGGGAGATACTCATCTTTTATTGGCGTGTGCGGATGTGGCATCGAAGGACGAGAAGCCGAAGCAAAGAAGTCGAAGCCAAATAGCCGAACGGAAACGAAGTCGAAACGCCAAATAACCTAAAGCATACGAAGCCGAAACGCCAAATAACCTAAAGCATACGAAGCCGAAAAGCCAACGAGCCGAAAGGGCGGGACGCCAAAAAGCCTACTAACCGAAAGGCTGCGTCGCCTAAAAGCAAACTCATCGAATGGCCGCTCTGCCGAAACGTCACCTAACCGAAAGGCTGCGTTGCCTACAAGCCAACTAACTGAATGCCGCTCTGCCGAAAAGTCAAATAATGGCTTGTGTGGGAAAATGACCCCCACCCTCCCGTCTCCACCGGCCAGTGATGTGATGGGAGCGGGGGTCTGGCACAATCACTGACAAATCCCGCCCCCCAGAGCATCATGTCCGTTATTTGACTTCTGCAAAGCGGCATTCGGTTAGTTGGCTTGTAGGCGACGCAGACATTCGGTTAGGTGGCGTTTCGGCAGAGCGGCCATTCGGTGAGTTTGCTTTTAGTTGATGCAGCCTTTTGGTTAGTTGGCTTTTAGGCATCCCGCCCTTTCGGTTCATTGGCATTTCGGCTTCGTATGCTTTCGATTCGTTAGCGTTTCGGCTTCGTATGCTTTCGGTTATTTGGCGTTTCAGCTTTGTTTCCATTCAGCTATTTGGCTTCGACTTCTTTGCTTCGGCTTCTCGTCTTTCGATGCCACGTCCGGGTACCTTTATAGGACTTTATCACTTAATTAGTTTATCACAACATCCATTGTAACTGAGTTATGTTTTGTACACTATTATTTACTGTCCAGGCAACTTTTCAAGCCAATTTGTATTTAAAAAGAAGGGTGAACAACCAGTTAACTAATTCCTAGTGGTAAAAAACAAAGTACTGGAGTAACTCAGCGGCTCAGACAGCACCTGTGGAGGAAATGGACAGATGATATTTTGGGACAAGACCCATCTTCAGACTGATTGGAGTAGTGCAAAAGAAATCTGAAAAAAAGGTAGACAAAAATGCTGGAGAAACTGAGCGGATGAGGCAGCATCTATGGAGCGGAGGAAATAGGCAACGTTTCGGGTCAAAACCCTTCTTCAGACTGATGTGAGGGTGGGGGCGGGAAGAAGAAAGGAAGAGGAGGAGCCTGTGGGCTGAGGGAAGCTGAGAAGGGGAGGAGGAAGTAGAGACTATCTGAAATTAGAGAGGTCAATGTTCATACCGCTGGGGTACAGACTCTGCCCAAGTGAAATATGAGGTGCTGCTCCTCCAATTTACAGTGGTCCTCACTCTGGCTATGGAGGAGGCCCAGGACAGAAAGGTCAGATTCGGAATGGGATGGGGAGTTGAGGTGCTGAGCCACCAGGAGATCAGGTTGGTTATTGCGAACCTAGCTGAGGTGTTCGGCGAAACGATCACCAAGCCTACGCTTGGTCTCACCGATGTACAGCAGCTGACATCTAGAGCAGCGGATGCAATAGTTGAGGTTGGAGGAGGTGCAGGTGAACCTCTGCCGCACCTGGAAAGACTACTTGGGTCCTTGAATGGAGTCAAGGGCGGAGGTAAAGCAACAAGTGTAGCATTTCTTGCGGCTGCAAGGGAAAGTGCCCGTAGAGGTGGTGGTTTGGGTGGGAAGGGACAAATTGACCAGGGAGTTACGGAGGGAGCGGTCTTTGCAGAAAGCAGACAGGGGAGGAGATGGGAAGATGTGGCAAGTGGTGGGATCACGTTGGAGGTGGCGAAAATGTTGGAGGATTATTTGTTGTATGTTAGAGTGGAAGGTGAGGACAAGGGGGACTCTGCCCTTGTTACGAGTGGGAAGATGGGTAGTGAGAGCAGAGTCACAGGGTATAGAAGAGATCCTGGTGAGAGCCTCATCAATAGTAGAAGAGGGAAACCCCTGTTCTAAATCTCTCTATTCCCTGTATCTAACTATCACTCACTAGGCTTCGTCTTACCCCTTCCTCCCACCCCACCACAATCAGTCTGAAGAAGGCCCCCGATCAGAAACGTCTCCTATGTTCTTCAGAGATGCTGCCTGACCCATTGAGTAACAGCAGCCCTTTGTGTCTTTTTTGTAAACCAACATATGCAGTTCTTTGTTTCACACTTAACAAAGTGTGTGTTATTTGATATTTGCTGTGTTACAAATTGAGCCATCTCATAACACAATAAAAAGAACAATTCAGTGGATGGGGGTATATCAAATTCAAAAAAGAGAATGCTGGATTGATTCAGGTGGTCAGGCAGACAAAAGAAGATGAGTGAATATTTCAGATAAACAAACCACACAGAAAGAAACTTCTAAATATGAATCCCATTATAAAGCAGTAAAACCAGTCAACATTTTCTCTACCATTTGCTTTGACTACACTTCCTCTACTCTGAGAGGACTCATCGCTCTCGTTTTTTTTAACAGCAATATTGTATCTGTTTTAAGGATGATACTTTCTGCACCAGTGTTTCTGAGATGCCTTCTTTTATCCTTTACTGTGATTTCATCTCAACTATAGCAGGGCTTTTAACCATGTCTGCTCCATGTTTTGCGCTTTTGGTCTCGGCGCTCCTCCTCCCACCCAGACCGAGGTTTTTCTTTTATCTCCAGCCCGTCATTCTCCACATTCAATGTCATTTCCATCACCTTCAACATAACATCATCATTAAACACCCGCTCCAAAGGGTCCGTCAGCTCCATGATGTTTTGATTCATCTCTGTTATCACCCACTCTCTTTCTCAGTGTGTTCATACAGCACAGAAACATGCCTTCAGCCTACTCCGTCCATGCCAACCATCCAGAAACCATACAAATAACATTCACCTGCGCTTGATCCGCAGCCTTCAGTGCCTTGGTGATTTAAGTGCTTGTCTAAATATTTCTTAAATGTGCTGCCTCCACTATTCCCTCCAGTGGTGTTCTTCAAATTCCAATAATGCTCTAAACCTCTTATACCTTAAACATATCAGATTCAGATTCAGATTCAATTTTAATTGTCATTGTCAGTGTACAGTACAGAGACAACGAAATGCATTTAGCATCTCCCTGGAAGAGCGACATAGCAAATGATTTGAATAAATAATAATAAGTGATAATAAGTGTCCGGGGGGGGTGATTGGCAGTCACCGAGGTACGTTGTTGAGTAGAGTGACAGCCGCCGGGAAGAAGCTGTTCCTGGACCTGCTGGTTCGGCAACGGAGAGACCTGTAGCGCCTCCCGGGTGGTAGGAGGGTAAACAGTCCATGGTTGGGGTGAGAGCAGTCCTTGGCGATGCTGAGCGCCCTCCGCAGACAACGCTTGCTTTAAACATATGCCTTCTAGTTTTAAATACCTCTGCTATGGAGAAATGTTTCCCTACAGCTACCCTATTTACGCCCCTCAGAATTTGTAACACCCCTATTCAAGTGCTTTAAATGAGGTGAAACATTGGAACAGGGACTCGTTCAGTGATGTGTTACATTCGCTGCAAGGCAGGATATGGGAGGACTACATGCATCATCTGTTTTCCTCATCTGGTTACTGGGAAGAAACCATAGGAGATACCTTACCCCATCATCTTCCCGTTATCCCAGCTACTTTATCAAATATAGTGTTCCATACTTGATGTTAATAATATGCTCCTCTACATTGGAGAAACCAAACACAGAATGATTCAAGAGTTCTCCCGAGATTCCCCTGATTCGAACTCGGAGAATTACGGTAATAGCCGCTCATAGGTACTCGGGGCTCTCGTGGACATTTATCAACATGTTGAAAAAACTTCACGAGCTTACCGCGGTTCCCACGGGTTTTTTTAAAACTCGGGAGAACTCTTGGGTAAACTCGTATAGTGGGACAGGCCCATTTCTGTTGAAAGATACATTGTATTCCTCGTGACAACATTAAATGTAAGTTTCAGGTAACCAACTTTTGTCATACATCCTCTTCCCCAGCTTTCATACCGAGTTACTCTAGTATTTTGTGTCTTTCTTTTCCATATTGTATTAGAGCGGGCTAGCTGAGTTAAAAGGTTATTGAACTGTAATATTAATTGCCACTCTCCATAGATAATTTCATGTGGTAGATTTATCCAACAGATATTTCAGATTTCCAAAAACTAGTTCTGTAACTCAGTTCAAACTATATTTTTACCTCGGCAGATGGATAATTAAAAGAAGATTTGATGGGGAAAGTCTTTCAACAGGCACTACTTGATGTCTGGAACGTACTGCCAAAGGAGGTGGTGTAAGAGATATGATGACTACGTAGATGAGACAGATAGACAGATAGATAGACAGATAAGACAGATAGATAGACAGACATGGTAGAGAGAGGAAAGGTCCTAACTAGGAGAATGGTTACCGTGGGTACACAAAATTGCTGGGGAAACTCAGCGGGTGCAGCAGCATCTATGGAGCGAAGGAAATAGGCGACGTTTCGGGCCGAAACCCTTCTTGTTACCGTGGACGTGGTGTTACGAAGGGCCCGGTTCTGTCCTGTTTTAACGAAACAATTCATGTGAAGTCACTGGTCTCCGTAAATAAGTTATATAAATGTTGCATCATCTTGTTGCAATGGGTAATTGTGCTGACAGCTTCGTCCTTACCGGGCCACGCTGGGTCACCGACCGAGTCTATGCCGACATTGGAGGAAGGATCATTCAGCAGCAGGCACCGGAGATCGGAGACGAAGCGGCAGATCCGGGAGAGGCGAGGATACCAATGATCGCCCGCAGGACAGGCGCTCGTAACGTAATAATCGGATCAGTTCGGCTTGAATGTCCCGGACCCCGGGCCCGTCGACCGCAGGCTTCCGGTTACCCCACCAGGCCGCCCGTTGCCATAGCGCCGACTGCCTCACACACCCTCCTCTGCCGGAGGATGCCGCCGGAAGTATGTCTGCACCTGGGCATGCTGGGGGCTGTAGTTCCAGTTCGTGCAGCGGGAGCGTCAAGGCGTCAATGAACCACGCATGAACTACAGCTCCCAGGGAGCCGGGGGCGGGGCCAGTCAAGCCTCCAGAGCATTGAAGTGAAGATAAAGGGAAACTAGGCAGGCTTTACTGAAAATAATGATTAGATAGATGTAAACATGAGCCAAGTACCGTGTTTGATTTAAACACATCTTTAATGAGCACTAAAGCTTAACAGCGTTGATGACAACAGTTTGTCAGTGCATCCTAGCTGCTCGAACTGCCAGTGCCAGAACGAGTTTTAGTATAAGTGTTATAGTGGGGTGGAGTTAGTGATGCTGGCTTATGTGTGATTGGTTCACATGCATCATTAATCTACAATAGAGAAAGATAATTAGTGGAGAGGATGTTAGTGAGAGAGTCTAGGACCAGAGACCATAGCCTCAGAATAAAAGGACGTACCTTTAGAAAGGAAATGAGGAGGGATTTATTTTGTTAGAGGGTGGTGAATCTGTGGAATTCATTGCCACAGTTTAGTGGATTAGAAACGACAATCGGTTGTTTGAACAAGATTTATTCTCAATTGCAGTTCTCCGATAACACGGGTCGTAATACACAACTGACCACAACGGTGGTCCTCAATCGACTGGCGGGCTGAGCCCAGAAACCGTGTGGAAAAACCCGACCCCTCCCAGAGTCACGTGCGCGCGGCTTCTGACCGCAGGGTTCGACGCTGGCACGTGCCAGCAGGTGCCGCTACAACAGACCGCCGTGGCGGCCAAGTCCATGGATATGTTTAAGATGGAGGTTCTTGATTAGTAAGGGTTATGGGACAGTGGTAGGAATGGGGTTGAGAGGGAAAGATAGATCAGCCATGATTGAATGGTGGAGTAGACTTAATGGGACGAATGGCCTAATTCTGCTCCCTGAACCTATGAACTTATGATATAGAATAGCTGACCCAATGGAGGACCAGCAAGAAAGGAAAAAGGAAATTGGTACAAAAACAGGACATTTCTGAAGATACTCAGCAGTCAGACAGCATCTGTGGAAAATTGGAGTTAACCTTTCAGGTCAGGGATTTTTTAAATCAGAAGCATAAAAGTGAAAATACAAGTGTTGTGGATAAAACAGAGGGGTTCAGCATCACCTTCTGGGCATGTCTTCCTGTTTTGCATTTTGGAACTCCCTCGTTCTTTTGCCTCAGTCTGAAGAAGGGTCTCGACCCGAAACGTTACCCATTCCTTCTCTCCAGAGATGCTGCCACTGAGTTACTCTTTTTGTGTCTATCTCCCATTCATTACTTGATCAGATAACCTTATTGACAGCTTATTCACATGGTCACTCCAGTTTACAGATTTGTCTTGCACCCTTGCAGTGTAAAAAGCTTATTTCTCTCCTTTCCAGTTCCGACCTGAAACATCAGCTTCCCACAGATGAGGGCTGACCTGCTGAGTATTTCCAACAATAGGGTCATTGACTATCTGGGAGACAATGACGATTTACTATGATTTTCCTTCCCTTAATGACCACCACAAAGAGGCTCTGCTTATTCCCATGATTTCAGCCACCTTCATGAAGATGCCACCACTAAATGCATCTCCAACATCTTTTCATTATTCTAAAAGTTCAGTTCCCACTGCAGCTCCATGGTTTATTCTTCAATCTGCACCAGCAACGACTACCACTTTCAGAGCACTTTTCCTTAAAACTGCAGGTGAGGTAATATTTCATATAGTGCTTGTAATGTATTCCCCTCTTCATTGGAGAATACAAATGGAGTTATAATAACTGTTTTAAAGTACACAAAAGAGATCGCAGATGCTGGTTTCTGCAACAAAAAAAAACATAGCTAGAAATACTCAATGGCTCAGACAGCATCCACTGAGAAAAAGACGTAAGTTGTCTTATCAACTCAGGACCCTGCATTGGGACTGATAGGAAAGATCGGCAGTATATAATAGTACAAAAGGGGGGATGGAGGTTGGTAGGTCATAAGTGGAACCAGATTTGGGGAGGGGGTAGGTGGGAAAGTGAACAAAGGGAGAAAAAAACTAGTTGGATAGTTGAGTGGGTGTGGGAGGATGCACTTGATGTGCTTGCATCATCTAAAATTGGAAAATTCCATGTTCACATCATTGTAGCCAAGTAAATCTAATTTGCATTAAGGGCTGGTCCCACTTACGCGACTTTTCAGCAAACTGTCTGCGACCTTTAAGCTCGGGGGCACACACCTGAAAAACTACGAGCTGGAACGACCGTCAGCACGGAACACACACACACACGTACACACGTACACACACACACACACACACACACACACACACACACTTCGCAAAGGCGGGGGCCAGGGAATGCGGGGGAGCGCTGTCTGAAATTCACACGGTGCAAAGCCAAGGTGATACCCGCGATGAACAGGAAGGTTAAAGACGGTTAGCACAGTGTATGGTAAGTCCTTTGAAAGAGCGGGGATGGGGGGGGGGGGGGGGGGTAGAAAGGGGGTAGAAAGGGGGGAGAAGGAGTGGGACACTTTTAAGAAGCCAGACAACTTATAATAAGCCAGAGATACACAGCTGTGAAGTTTAGCGGGCATTTAACATTACCGGTCGGTTTTCCTTGGTTCTGAAATCTCGTGCTTATGTTTTTTCTCCCCAATGAGGCAATTAAAATGTCCGGTCAGCAAAGGAGATTACCTACAGCTACCTCGACTACCTACAACGACATGGTAATCCCACTACCACTGCACTATAAGTTCAAAAGTATCGATTTTCTCCTTGCCGACCAATTTTTGGTCGCAGAAAATTTTTGAACATGTTGAAAATTTTTCCGCGCTCAAACTGAGGCCACGAGTAGTAACCACTATGCGGGAACTCCTCTCGAACATGAAGGAGACTTACCAGACATCACCTACGACCATGTGTCGACCATGCTGCGAGCTTGTGGCGAGCGCAGAGTCTCCTAAACTTGCCAATAAGGTCGCCTTAGTGGGACAGGCCCTTTGGGCTTCTCCATACCAGTGTAGGAGTGGAAAGGAGAGTTCGAATGATTTGCACCTAGTTTTCTTCTCCCTTTATTCACCTACTCCTCCACTCAGTTGCACCAATCCTTCTACCCCTCCCGATCTGGTTCCATGTATTACCTACCAGCCCCAACCCTCCTTCAAACTGTTATATACAGGCAAATCCACCTCTTCCGTCTCAGTCCTAATATAGAGTCTTCAGCCGAAACATCTAATTACATCCTTTTCTTCCATGGGTGCTACCTAACCTGCTGAGTTCTTGCTTTATACTTTAAAGAATAAGTCTGTTCAGTCCACAGGGTCACTCTCGGCTTTCAGTTGCTTTTCACTTTAATTCTGTATCCACACTCCAAATATGACCTCTTCGTGTTATACCTTGCATTGCCTCCAACGTTCGTGGTGCAACACATTTTCTGTTTAACTACATTGTAACCCCAGGGTTAGTACTGAATTAAACAATTTCGCTCAGCCTTTCTTGCTTTGTATCTGAATTAAGTTCTGATTAGGATCATCTCTATACTTATAAAACTCTGATCTTGGATGTGTATTTATTTGTGTGATGTTCGTGTGCGTTTCACATCTCAAAAACACGACGCGCTAACGGTGAAAAATGTACATATTCCGATAGACATTTACGCCTTATCTGAAAATGTCATACATTATTTCTCAAATTATTTATGAAAATGTTCAAAAATTTCAAATAAACGAGATGGTCTCGCTGATGATGTCACAATGGATCTGACTGCCTGCCGCTGCTCTCGCTGCGAGTGACGTCACTCCTGTTCTGTCTCTGTACTTCTTGGCTTCTTAACTTTCACTTCTTTAAATTTGTTACTTAACGTTTTCAGACTGCTGCTTAGGTCATGCTGCTTGCTCCGCTGGGCTCCTTGAAGTTCTAGAACATGGTGGTGACGGTCGTTATCACCGCGCTGGCATGGGGCAGCGCGATGGGAAGGTGGCCGTGGTGGCCATTACTCCCTCTGGTAGAGGCCGTCTATGGAGAACAGCGATTTCTCCGTCGATCGCAGAGACTTGGGGAATCGTGACGCCTTTTCCTCACTGGTGATCCTGATCCCACCTGGCGATCTCTGCCCGTCACAGGGGGACACTTTCTCTCTGTCTCCCCCACCCGATTGTCTGTCACGTGGGCTTCCCCTCGCAGAAGCCACGATCGTCCGGCCTTCCGCTGCTTTTGACCGTCCTCAAATCGCTCCGGGCCTCGCTCGGGTCCATGCCGGCCACAGCCTCGCTTGGGCCCTGCGCCTGGTAGGGAGGCTGCTGCCCTACGACCTGGGTAGGTGCTGCCTCTACCCCCTCCCTCTGTGTCCCCTCCCTTTCTGCCCTCCCTCTCTGCCCCCCCTCCCTCTCTAGCCCCCCTCCTTCTCTGCCCCTCCCCCCCCCAGCCTCTCTGCCCCTCCTCCCTCTCTGGCCCACCTCCCTCTCTGCCCCCCCTCCCTATCTGTCCCCCCTCCCTGTCAGTCCCCCCTCCCTGCCTGTCCCCCCTCCCTGTCTGCCCCTCCCTCTCTAGCCCCCCTCCCTGTCTTCCCCCCTCCCTCTCTGCCCCCCCCCTCCCTCTCTGCCCCCCCCCCCTCTCTAGGGAGTGGTGAATATTGGGACCTATGGCTGAGTGGTGGATTATTGCGTTCGGGAACTAGCCCTCCCCTGTGTCGCCGAGCGCCCCCCACCCCTCAATCTCTACCCCCCTCCCTCTCCACATTCCCCCCCCCCCCTCTCTAGCCGTGCCTGCGCAGTTGGATGATCAGCCATGATCATATTGAATGGCGGTGCAGGCTCGAAGGGCCGAATGGCCTACTCCTGCACCTAATTTCTATGTTTCTATGTTTCTATGCGTGAGTGGATAGGGCGGGGATGGGGTAAAAGGAGCGAATTAATAATATGATATCAAGGGGGGGTGGGGGGTGGGGGGGGGTTAGTGTGTGTGTGGCACCGAAGGCAGCCCCCACACCCTCCAATATTCACCTTTATTTCAGACTTCCAGGAAGAACTGTGTTCTGGATCTTGCACTTCCGGTTCCCCTGAAGACTAAGGAAGTTTGGCATGCCTCCAATGACTCTTACCAACTTCTACAGATGCAACCAGATTCATCCCAGATTGCTTGGACAACAGCTCTGTGGATGTAGTGGATAGAGTTCTGGATGTGACCTAGACCTTTGCACGAACCAGGCACACGCCCCCATCTACACTTCACTCTGGTGACTCTTGTATATTGTCTCAATGGACTATATCTGAACAGTTTGTACTTAATCTAAGATTGTGCTTATTTATAGTAATACTTTATTGAACTGTAAGCAAAAAATAATTTCAGTGTACCTACGTACATGTGACAATAAAGAACAATTGAACCATGCTGCCTCGGGAAAGTAGTCAAGGTCCATTCCCTTTTGTCCTCTCACCCATCAGATGGATGATACAAAAGCTTCAAAACACACCATCAGATTCAAGAAAATCTTCTTCTCCACTATTATCAGACTTCTGAACGTCCTCTCATAAGTTACGGGTGTAGCCCTGATTTCCCAACCTACCTCTTTGCGGCACTTGCGTTTTTTCTACCTGCACATGTTTTTCTGTAACTTTCATACCATAATGCTGTAACACCATATTCTGCACTCCAGTAATCACCCTGTTGTACTTGATTAAAATCAAGTATAGTATGGTTTGACTGGATAGCATACATATAAAGGTTTTTTTACTGCATCTCGATTCACGTGGCAATAATAAACCAATACTAATACCTGTATTATTTGCTTTCTCTTCTGCATTTTGATTTAGACTTCCTCAAGACAGATCATCATATGATTAATAAACATTTACCATCTTCTGTTAGATGACTGCAGCACATCTATGTCGGTCTCACATTATTTCGGTCTCCACCTCTCAAAGGCATTCCCTTTAGTCTCTGCACCCCTCCCACAGCTCTGTAACTTAATAAATGCTTGTTTTCTCACTTTTCCAGTTCTGAATTAAAGATTATTTATTTCAAATGTTAATTCTCTTCTGTAGATGGTGCTTGATATCCTATGTCTACTGATTTCATGTTTCTAGAAGTTTTCACTTTTAGTCTAAATGAGGAAAATACACAATAGCATCCAAATCGAGGATAATTTATCATAGTATCTATGTACAGGGCAAGTGTCATCACTAAATGTAGGGTAATTCACTATGACCTCTAAAACAGGGTAATGTAGGAGAGGGAATGTAGAATTATATGTAGAATAGGGTAATCTCGGATAATTCATCATAGTATCTTTGTGCAAGGCAGGTGTAGTTGCTAAATGTAGGTAATTCACTGTCATCACTGAAATATAGAATAACCTTTTTCATTTTGGGGATCTGGGAAGACCAACATTTATTGCCTATCTCCAAATGTTCTTAAGGTCTTAGTGAACTACTTTTATGAATTGCAGCAGACCTTCTAATGAAGGACTCCCACAGTCGTATTGGGTAGGGAATTCCAGGATTTTACTTCGGAGTCACGTGAGTGACTACGTGAAGAACCCCGCTAGGACGCATGCGTGTCATATCGCTACACGCATTGCAACGAGTCACAGCAGGGGGAATGACGTTCCCCTTAGCGGCAGAATTTGAAAGCCGGGAACAGCAGGTAAGGAGACTCTGCGTTCTTTCCACTTACTTTACAGGTGGAGGCATGGACAGATCCACGAAGGCTGCGAAAAAGCTGGCGGGGGAGAACCGCGGAGTTGCGGGCAGCCAGCAGCAGCAGCCAACGGCACGCTAATCTCCCGTAATGGGAACAGCTGTGCCCGACTTCGCTCACGCACCGGCCACGGCCGGGCGGTAAAGCGAAGCAAAAAACTAACAGAGTCGTTGACTTCGATGAGTCCGACTTTGAATAGCCGCGAGCGGCCAGTGCCCGTGAGCATTGGGGCCGGTTGGAGCAGCTGGGGGGAACAGGAGCAGCTGCGAGCGGCCAGTGCCCGTGAGCATTGGGGCCGGTTGGAGCGGCTTCAGGAGCAGCCGCGAGCGGCCAGTGCCCATGAGCATTGGAGCCGGTTGGAGCGGCTTGAGGAACAGGAGCAGCCGCGAGTGGCCAGTGCCCGAGAGCATTGGAGCCAGTTGGAGCGGCTGTTGGAGCAAATACTCCAAAGTGGCAGGCTCCGGGAGATGGAGACTAGTCACAGTGGGCAGCTAGTAAGTCCTACAGCAGTACCTCTTGTAGAGCTGCACAGTGTTTCTCCCTCATCAGAGGGGAGTACGGGGGGGTCAATTCTGGGATGACCCTGAAGAGGGGTGTGCAGAACATACCCCTAGCGTGCATGGGGTGCAAGAAAACCTATTGGATATGGTGTCCCAGTCCATTCAACCCGACCAAACTGGCCAAAACCTGGAGCCTAAAATAGCTGCAAGTATCGACTACTTGTCATTTAACCAGCTATAAGGACAGGCATTATTGGACACCACAGCGAGACACTTACCACCAGGGAACTGCAAATCACTGAATGTTCCCAGTGTCAACCAGTGTATTTGGAAACATGTCGGAGCCTCAATCAGAGCCAGGGACTTGAAACTACAGAAAGTTCTGAAAGTCCTAACTGCGGGAATTACGGCTTTCGCCCGCACAATAAACGAAAAAGACATGACACAAGATCACCAGGATGCACTGGCTTTATTTTGCACCTCCCAATACGAGTTAAATAGCATTAGGAAGAGTGCCATCCTCCTGGCGGGGTAATCGGCTTTAGACCCCAAATTTGCAGGCCTGTGCAAACCTGGAACCTCCAAACCACCATATTACTATTTGGAGGTGACTTATCCAAACAGGTAAAAGAACTTGACGAAGAGGCTAAAACCCTGGGCTCATTAAAGCAACGTCTAAAAACTACTTCGGCCAAAAACAGCACACCTACGCACCACCAGTCGGCCAAGACAAACTGGTGAAAGCTCGAAGGCCAGGAACACTGAACATCGGTCTTTTTTAGACCATGGCCCAGACCGGCCTTCCTGGGAAATGCGCTAACCCTCAACACCGACCCAACTACAGATCCAGACACCGGCGCCTCAACATCCACGGAGGATGCCGAAAAAGTAACAAACCTACCACTAGTAACCATGGAGGTAGGTGGGTCTGGTTCCTTACGAATTAAAGGGAGCATGGAGGTTGGTGGGAGATTACAATTCTATCTGGATGCATGGAATAAGTTAACTACCGACACTTATATTTTAAACAGTATAGGGTTATACCATAGAATTTATACAAAAACATAATCAGCATGTACCGAACCGAATGTTCGTGCTTACAGGCATAGAAAAATCAAAAGCGCATGCTGAACTACAGCGGCTTTATAAAAAAGGAGTAATTGAGAAAACCCAACACGAATCACAGGAATTCGTGTCCAAAATCTTTATCATAAACAAGAAAGATGGTGGTTGCCGCATCATCATAGATTTGACTAATTTGAAAACTTTCGTACAATATATTCATTTCAAGATGGAAACCTTTGTTACTGCTAAGCAATTGATTTCCAAAGGTTACTACATGGCAAGCATCGATTTTAAAAGATGCTTACTATACAGTACCCATAAGAGGTGACCACAGATGTTATTTAACACAATGGATTATCTGGGGTTCACCATTAACTCAGTTCACATGTCAGTGACTTTGCCGAAAGAAAAGGTTACAGCCTTAATAGAGGCTTGCAGCAAAATCATTGACATCACTAAACCATCCAACAGACTGGTAGCAAGAATAATTGGCAAAATAGTGGCTGCGTTTCCAGCCACACAATTCGGACCTTTACATTATCGAAATTTACAGAGGGCTATAATACGAGCACTCAAAAAATTTATGGTGGTCATTTTGACAGACCAATGAAGCTACCAACAGAGGCCATAATGGAACTAAAATGGTGGAAAGATAACATTAGGCATTGTTCCAATCCAATCATTATCAGCAACCCGTCTGTGGTACTACAAACTGATGCCAGTGCACTTGGTTGGGGTGCTACCAATTCCATCTCCAGCTGTGGGGGAGATGGAATGCACAGGAGGCATCATTATTACAAACACTGGGCATAAACTACCTGGAAATGTTAAGTACATTCCATGGCCTTAAGTCATATTGTTCTGGGTTATATCACCAGCATGTTAGACTACAAATTGACAACACCACCGTGGTAGCATATATCAACCATATGGGTGGAAACAAATCAACATCATGTGACAATCTGGCCAACACAATTTGGCAATAGTGTATCTAGAGAGATATTTGGATATCAGCTACCTACTTACCAGGTAAACTAAATTTAGTGGCAGACACCAAGTCACGCAAATTCAATGAAAACACTGAATGGATGTTGGATAAAAATGTATTTGCTGAAATTACAGCATGGTATGGAACACCAGATATCGACCTATTCGCATCCAGGCTCAATCACCAGTTATCGAATTATGTTTCATGGGAACCAGACCCTGGGGCAGCGGCAACAGATGCATTTCGCTGCATTTGGGGAAATTGTTTATTTATGCATTCCCTCCTTTCTGCCTCATCAGTCGGGTATTAAGGGACATACAGCAAGACTCTGCATCTGGTATTTTGATAGTACCCGATTGGCCTACTCAACCATGGTTCCCGGTGATACTCGACATGGTATTAGAACCATGCATCACCATCCATCATAGACCTAATTTACTGGTTCATCCCGCAACAAGGGAAAGTTACCCATGTCATAATTATATAAACCTATTAATTTGTAGAGTTTGAAAGCACCTCTACTACACCTGGGACTGGCGGACCGAACAGTGGATATTATTTCAGCGGCCCACAGACAGTCCACCAAAAAACAGTACTTGGTGTACATCAAGAAATGGGAAATGTACTGTCACAACAATAACATCACCCACAGATCTATGAACATCCCGTCTGTTCTGGAATTCCTGGCAAGCCTCCATTACGATGAGGGGCTCAGTTATAGTGCCATCAACTGCGCCAGAAGTGCTCTGTCAACATACCTGTGGCAAGGAACAGAGCGGCATTCTGTTGGGACACACCCCCTGGTAACCAAACTCATGAGGGGCATTTTTAATGTTAATCCCCCAAGAACCAGGTACTCCCAAATATGGGATGTGAGCATTGTACTGACCATGTTAAGAAACTGGTCTCCAGCTACAGCTCTGTCCCTACAGAAACTGACTATGAAAACAGTCATGCTGATGGCCTTGGTCACGGCACTAAGGGTCCAGTCGCTACAGAAACTAAGGCTGGACAACATGACTATTTCATCTGGAAATTTAACTTTTCACATCAATGAATTAGTCAAACAGAACAGACAGGGGTCAGCAGGCCTAAAAACAGAATTCAGGGCCTACCCGACAGATGATCGTCTCTAAGATCATCTCTAAGATCATCAGAGGCAAAGAAATGTCACTTTTAATCAGCTACAAACAACCACACAAAAAAGTGACAGTCCAGACCAACTCGAGATGGCTAAAAAAGGTCCTAATAAAGGCTGGAGTAGACACTAGCATTTTAAATCTCACTCCACCAGGGCTGCAGCTACATCGGCAGCTATGAAGTTGGATGTTCCTATGGACCAAATCCTCAAGACAGCAGGATGGTCAACGGAGAAAACTTTCCAACGATTTTATAACAAACCAGTCATTGAACCTGGAACATTTGCAGAAACTATTTTAAGTTCTGTAATATAATTTTACCCCATAAATAGGGGCTATAATTTGGTGTTAATATATTTATCGTTGGTTTTCAATATCGTATTGATGTCTAATGATGTTAACACTATTCTCTCCATAATCAAGGCAGATGTGATGCATGGACTCGTTTCCACGGCATGAAATCACAGAGCTTTAAAATCTTCACGTAGTCACTCACGTGACTCCGAAGTAAAATAGTAAGATTAAACGAGAACTTACCAGTTTGAAGTTTGATCGTTATTTTATGAGGAGTAACGTTGAGGGATTACGTGCCCTCCGCTCCCACCCTTGATCATATACTCAACTGGTATCTCTTCTCTAATCTTACTATGTTTAGTCATTACAGTTATCTGTGATTTCACACCGCTGCTTTGAAGAATGACACGCATGTGTCCTAGCGGGGTTCTTCACGTAATCCCTCAACGTTACTCATAAAATAACGATCAAACTTCAAACTGGTAAGTTCTCGTTTAATCTTCCTATTTATCCTCATTGATGATGAGGGACTGGCAGAATATTTCCAAATCAGGTTCGATGCTGGCCATGGGTGCTGTCTGTATGGAGTTTGTACGTTATCTCTATGACCACGTGGGTTTTCTCCAGGTGCTCCGGTTTCCTTCCATATTCCAAAGACATGCATGTTTGTCGATTGTTTTCTGTAAATTGCCTCTAGTGTGTAGGATATGAAAGTGGGATAACATAGAACTAGTAATGGGTGATTGATGGTCGGCATGTGGACTTGGAGGGTCAAAGCGAATGTTTCCACGCTCTATCTCTAAAACTAAAAACTATAGGGAGTATTATAAGGGGCTGAGAACACATCTTTGCCGGGAACCCATGTTGTGGATCATTGTGGTGGATGTTTTGTCGCTATCCTCACTGATTGGGGTCTAAGGATCAGGAAAGTGAGGATACAGTTGTAGGGGGTGACGGTTGGTGGTGGGGTGCTACCTTCTAGGTCTAGGAGTTCGGAAAATATATTGTAATAATGTATAATATACAAGAGAAAAGCCAAATAAAAATGTTTTGCCCTATTAATTGGAATAACAGTTGTGCAGCTGGTAGAGCTACAGCCTCACAGCACCAGATTTTTCTCTAGGGTGCTTTCCATCAGGTGACGCCACAGCAGTGGCTGCCTCACCAGCAGCTTGTCAGTCCGTTAGCCTTTTTTGTTATTTTTAGTGCGTCTAAATGTATGCTTTAATGTTTCTCAATATGTCTTATGTGGGGGGTGTTGGGGGAGATTAGGGGGAAACCATTTTTCAGTCACTTACCTGGACAGAGATGCGTCTTTTGTCTGTGATGCATTTTCGCCCCCACCCTCACGGCCTACCAACTGGATTGGAACAGCATTTCCTACCGGAGGCAGGCCCAGAGCTTCGGCAGCAGGTGCATGACTGAATTACCATCGTGGAGCCTGGGATCCTTGTCGAGGTTCACCAGTGTTGGAGCTCTGTCCAGTGGGGTCTGCTAACTTTAACATCGTGGAGCTGTGGTCCGCAGAGTTTCTAGCCGCGGGCACTGACTTTAACATCGCGGAGCCTGGGATCTTTTGCCGAGGATCGCCAGTGTTGAAGCTCCACCCAACCCGCCCTGTAGACTTCGGAAGCCAGGGTCTCCTGTAAGAAGCGGCCGATTCGGAAACTCCAAGCTGCAGAGTGTGTTCCGATCCCTTCCGACGCCGGAGTTTTGATCATCCCGGCAAGAGGGCCTGTACATCGGGCCGTCGGTAGCGGTGACTATGGAGGATACTAGGCCCCGACCACGGGTGAACAAAGAGGAAGATGACTGATCTTTATTGCCTTCCATCACAGTGAGAAACGTTGATTCCGCTGTGGTGGATGTTGATGTTAAATTCAATCGTGTATTGTGTTCTTTTTATTCGTATGGGTGTATGGTAACACAAATATCACTGTACCAATTGGTGCATGTGACAATAATTGTGAACTTGAACTTGAAGTTTCGATCCTTATCTTGGGTGCTGTCTGCGTGTAGTTTGCACGTTCTCTGGTTTCCTCTCACATCCCAAAGACATGTGAGTTTGTAGCTTAATTGACCTGTGAATTTCCCCTAGTGTGTAGCGAGTGCGATAACATAAAACTAGTGTGAATGGATGACAGATGGTTGGTGTGGACTCGATGGGCCAAAGGGCCTGTTTTCATGCAGTATCTCTAAACTAAACACCCGATTGTCTGGAAAATCTGCTGGCTTAGTATGACCAAAGTCCTGAGCGTGCTGGATTACAGTTTTTCTCTAATAGCTAATTGTGGGGTAATTCTCAATAAAAAACTAAGTTTAGGATAATGACCTACAGTATTTACACATGAGGAAATTAAACACAGTTGTTTTACAATTATTCATGTTTCAAAATGTAGTTTAATTCATAATAGTAACTGAAGGTAAGGTAATTTACCACAGAAGTGAAGCATAAAGCTGTAGGTATGATATAAGTGTCAAAGTGTAAGATAAATCATCACATAAATAAATGATGAGCATTTTATGCTTAGTAGGGTAATTCATGATAATAGCCAAGTGTAGGGCAATTCATGGTAATTAAATGCCAATTAATTTATTCCAGCAAATAAATGTGGATTAATTCATGACACAAAAAGACACTCCCGGTGAACTTAGCGGGTCAGGCAGCATCTGTGGAAGGAATGAATAGGCAATGTTTTGGGTCGGGACCCTTCTTCAGACTTCGTAATGTAGGGTATCTCACTGTAGTAACAAGGGATAAGGTAACTCATTACAGTTACAACATGATTTGTAGAATGAATAGTGTAGAAACAAGGAACTACAGATGCTGGTTTACAAAACAAGACATAGAGCATTGGAGTAACTCTGCAG
This sequence comes from Amblyraja radiata, assembly GCF_010909765.2. Lineage (NCBI taxonomy): Eukaryota > Metazoa > Chordata > Chondrichthyes > Rajiformes > Rajidae > Amblyraja > Amblyraja radiata. Next base: position 57,056,776 of record NC_045963.1, on the reverse strand, counting down.
GTTAGGCAGCATCTCTGGAGAACATGGATAGGTGAGGTTTCTGGTCAGGACCTTCAAACACGACATAAAATGCATAGTTTAGAGGTAAATGCAATTCATTGCAGAAAAAGACTGCAACAACCAGGTTCAGGAATAGCTACTTCCCCACAGCCATCAGGCTATTAAACCTGGCTCGGACAAAAGTCTGATTATTATGAACCCATTTTCTGTTATTTGCACTTTATCAGTTTATTCATGTGTGTATATATTTATATTATGGTATATGGACACACTTATCTGTGTTGTAGTAAATGCCTACTATGTTCTGTGTGCTTAAGCAAAGCAAGAATTTCATTGTCCTATACAGGGACACATGACAATAAACTCACTTGAACTTGAACTTGAAAAAGCAGTTAAGGAAAGAGCGTTCACGTCGCGGCCCTGTTTCCACCAATCCTTCCACCACTACGCACAAGAAGCGCAAGACGCCATTGTATGCAGATGCCGAGAAGTGTGTTCAGCTCTGGCTGAACAATTTCTAATCTTGTGATGTGAACTCGATAAGAAGATTGCAGAAAATGAACAGTCTTATTTCCTGCAGTAACAATGTAGGGAAATTCAATACTGTGAATGTAGGCTAATTCTTCACAGTAGCAAAATGTAGTATGATTCACTGCAGTAACTAAATACTGATCAATTCAATATAGTAACAAAATGTAGAATATATCCCAGCAGCAATAGGTGGAGAGTAATTCACTCCGACACCCAGGTGTAATGTAAATCAGCAGAATAAATAACTAAAGAGAAGTTCTTGTTAATAAATATAGGCTAATTCATTGTAATAACTAAGTATGGTATCGTGTCATTCATTATAATGAAATGCACGTTACTTTATTCCAGTAACTAAATGTCTAGTGCAGTGAGGTTAAATTCACTACAGTTTCGAAATGTGGAACAAGTCACTACAATAACTAAGTGTAGGGTAATTTCACTACAGTGACAAATTACCACAGTAGTAATAGTGCAGTAATTCACCAGATTAACTAGATGTAGAATTATTCATTACTGTGACTAAAGGTAGGGTAAATTATTGTAGTAACCAAATGTGGGTAAATCTGCAGTTGTATATATCGGGTAATTTATTATGTAATAGATGTAGGTTACTAAAGTCGCTAATGTAAGATCATTCACTACAGTAGTTATTGTCACGTAATGCAGTAACTAAATATTGGGATATTTCTTGTAGGATTTTGTAATTGACCACAGTGTGTTAATTTACTGCAGGTAAATTACAAAATGTGGTGTCTAAAAGGGTATTTCACCACAGTTGTAACTATACAATTCACTAAATTTGTAAACGAAGGTAATTCACACCAGTAAATAAATAGAGTAAATTAAGATAGTTCACTATATTAAATGAATGTACTGAATTAATTCCAGTAATAAAATATAAAGGAAATCAATACAATAACAAGGTAATTTGTTTCAGCAAATAATTACAGTATTTTATTTCCAAACCAGGGCATCGGAGATGTCCTCATTCTTTAGGGAACGGGGGTTCCCCTCTTCTACCATAGATGAGGCTCTCACCAGGGTCTCTTCTTTACCCCGTAACTCTGCTCTCACTCCCCATCCCCCCACTCGTAACAAGGACAGAGTCCCCCTTGTCCTCAGCTTCCACTCTACCAGCCGTCATATACAACAGATAATCCTCCGACATTTTCGCCACCTCCAACGGGATCCCACCACAAGCCACATCTTCCCATCTCCTCCCTTTTTGGCGTTCCGCAGAGACCACTCCCTCCGTAACTCCCTGGTCAATTCGTCCCTTCCCACCCAAACCGCCCCCTCCCCTGCTACTTTCCCTTGCAACCGCAGGAAATGCTACATTTGTCGCTCTTTACCTCCCCCCTTGACTCCATTCAAGGACCCAAGCAGTCTTTCCAGGTGCGGCAGAGGTTCACCTGCACTTCCTCCAACTTATCTATTGCATCCGCTGCTCTAGGTGTCAGCTGCTCTACATCGGTGAGACCAAGCGTAGGCTTGGCGATCGCTTCGCCCAACACCTCCGCTCTGTTTGCAATAACCAACCTGATCTCCTGGTGGCTCAGCACTTCAACTCCCCCTCCTATTCTGAATCCGACCTTTCTGTCCTGGGCTTCCTGTGTGGGGCCCACCGTAAATTGGAGGAGCAGCACCTCATATTTCGCTTGGGTAGTTTACACCCCAGCGGTATGAACATTGACTTCATCAATTTCAGGTAGTCCCTGCTTTCTCCCCTTTCCCCTCCCCAGCTCTCCCACAGCCCACTCTCCACCTCTTCCTTTCTTCACCCCCCCCCCCCCCACACCTCCACATCAGTCTGAAGAAGGGTCTCGACCCGAAACGTCGCCTATTTCCTTCACTCCAAAGATGCTGCCTCACCCGCTGAGTTTCTCCAGCATTTTTGTCTACCTTCAATTTTCCAGCATCTGCAGTTCCTTCTTAAACAATATTTTATTTGGTAGTTAATGTCGGATGATACACTGCAGTAACAGAATGTATTGTAATTCATTCCAGCAGTTAAATGTAAATGAATACAATAGTAGATACTATATAATGCAGTATGATGGTAAATGTACAGTAATTCAAAAATAGTAATTGCAGGATAATTTACTGCCATATTAAATAGAGTTATAGAGTTCTACAGCATAGAGGTTCAGTTTAGTTTAGAGATACAGCTTGGAAATGTGTCAACGGCCTACCGAGTCCACGCCGACCAACGATCACCCATTCACACTAGTTCTATGTTATCCCCTTTCACATCTATTCCCTTTACACTAGGGGACAATTTGCCAAGACCAGTTAACCTAGAAACCCACACGTCTCTCAAGAAGAGTGTGGAAACTCTACACAGACGGCACCCGAGGTCAGGATCAAATGCAGATCTCTGGTGGTGTAAGGCAGCAGCTACACAACTGTTCTGCACTTCGACACAGAACCTTCTGAAACAGACCCTTCACCCCAACCTGTCCATGGCAACCAAGTTCCCTTCCTGAGCTATTCCCATTTCTCTGCATTTCTCTGACCCATATCCCTCTAAACGTCTGCTATCAATGTACCTGTCCAAATGTATTTTAAACATTCTAATTGCACCCAGCACTGCCAATTCCTCTGGCAGTTTGCATACACACCCACCATCTTCTGTGTGAAAAGGTTGCCCCTCGGGTCCCGTTTAAATCTTTCCCCTCTCACCTTAAGTTTTGATGGCACCTAAACCTCACTTTCCTTGAAAATTGTGTCATAGGTGATATGGTGGTCAAGAAGACTTTCATTGGCCTTCATCAGTCAGAGTATTAAGTATAGAAGTTGGGAGGTCATGTATGTTACAGTTATATAAAGTGTTGATGAGGCCACATTTAGAGTACAATGTTCAGTTTTGGTCACCATGTTATAGGAAAGTTGTTGTCAAGCTTGAAAGGGTTCAGAGAAGATTTACCAGGGTGTTGCCAGAACTTGAGGGACTGAGTTATGGGGAGAGGTTGAGCAGGCTAGGGCATTATTCTTGGGAGCACAGGAGGATGAGCAATGATCTTATAGTGGTGTCCAAAATCTTGAGAGGGATAGATCAGGTAAACACACAGAATCTTTTGCCTGGAGTAGGGACTCTGAGTTTGAATGAAGCAATCTGTGAAGCAGACCTTAAAGAAGGGTAAACAGTAAATAGCTAAGAGTAAATGGTATAAATCAAAATTAACCTGGAATTCAAATTCACATTGAGCCTTGGCATGAGAGTAAAACAGGATTGAACAAAGTAGAAACTAGCAGGAAGAATTTCCTCTTGTGAAGAGAGATTAACTGTTTGAACGTAATTTTAATTTAGTGAAAACAAAAACATGTAACCAGATTAATGTGGGATAGAGTAATAGGAATGTAAAATGATTTTTACTTGAATGGATGAGCCAAGTTGTGTGAAGGTCTCAAAGGGTTCAAAGGTTCAAAAGTTATTTTATTGTTTCGTGTACCAATTAAGGTACAGTGAAATTCGAATTACCATACAGCCATACAAAAAAAAAGCAACAAGACACACAACTACATAAAAGTTAACATAAACATCATCACAGCGGATTCCTCACATTCCTCACTGTGATGGAAGGCAATAAAGTCTAATCTCCTTCCTCTTAAAGGGCCTGTACGAGGTAATTCAAGAGTTCTCCCGAGTTTTCCCCCGATTCAAGCTCGGAGAATGTCCGTAGCGGGTCCGTAGGAATTCGTGGATGTCTCGTAGCGGCTCGTACGAGTAACGGTAGGTACTCGGGAAATCCAGTAAACTCGTGACGCTTTTTCAACACTGTGAAAAATGTGTACGAGTGAAAAAATACTCGTGATGAAAAAAATTGTTACTTTTTACTCGTACGAGCCACTATGAGGCATCCACGAACTACTACGGACCCGCTACGGACATTCTCCGAGTTCGAATCAGGGGAAAACTCGGGAGAACTCTTGAATTACCTCGTACAGTGGGACAGGCCCTTTATTCTCCCGCTGTCAGGTCAGTCGAACCATCCGCAGTCGGGGCGGTCGAAGCTACCACGACGTTAGGCCGCAGTGCGGACGCAGATACGATACGGAACAATAACGCATCTCCGTCAAGGTAAGAGATAATTAAAAGTTTCCCCCAACCCCCTTCCCCCCCCACTCCCTTCTCCCCCCCCCCCCCCCCCCCCCCCCCGCCCCCAACCATAAAACAAGCTAAAGAACACAAAAACATACATTTAACACATACGTACTAAAAAATAACAAAGAAGGAAGGGACGAAACAGACTGTTGGTGAGGCGGCCTCATCCGTTGCCGATGGTCTCCCTCATCCATATTGACTTTGTGACCTGGTGACCTTCCCTCTTTCCCTGTAAATAAGCAACCAGCTTCTATCCAGCACTTAATTCATATATAGTAGCAAGTTCATTTTCAGTTTTAGCATATTCATCCTCAGTGTAGTCAGGGAGAAGGATTGTTTCCCCATTTATTTTAGATCGAGGTCATCTCCAGTCATCCTATTTTATCCTTTTCTTTTTTTTCTCGTCTCCTTTACTGCTCTCTGTTTTCCTACCTTCTTGGGATGATGGTTTAGATTTAGGTTTATTATTGTCACGTATTGAGGTATAGTGAAGAGCTTTGTTTTGCATGCTATCCAAATAGATAAGATACACTATACATAAATATATTCAAGTCACACTCAAGTACATTAGGTAGAACAAAGGGGAAGAGACAGAATGCAAAATATTGTTCTCAGCATTGTAGTGCGTCAGTTCCGTAGACAAAATCCAATGTGCACAATGGGGTAAAAGGTGAATCAGTAGTACCCTAGCTCATGCAAGGATAGAACAGATGCCTCATAATAGAGAAGAAGCTGTTACTGAGTCTGGTGGTACATGGTTTCAAGCTTCTGTACCTTCTGCCAGAGGGGAGCAGGGAGAAGAAGGAATGACCGGGATGGGACAAGTCTTTGAATATATTGACTACTTTTCTGAGACAACATGAAGTTAATGGTGTAATGGGACGACAGATGGAACAATGGGCTAAGTGTTCGGCTGGCGACCGGAAGGTGGCCGGTTCGAATCCCGCTTGGAGTGCATACTGTCGTTGTGTCCTTGGGCAAGACACTTCACCCACCTTTGCCTGTGTGTGAATGTGTGTGAATGTGTGTGAGTGATTGGTGGTGGTCGGAGGGGCCGTGGGCGCAGAATGGCAGCCACGCTTCCGTCAGTCTGCCCCAGGGCAGCTGTGGCTACAGAAGTAGCTTACCACCACCGAGTGTGACTGAGGAGTGAATGAATAATGCGATGTAAAGCGCCTTGAGTATTAGAAAGGCGCTATATAAATCCCATTTATTATTATTAATGGTGGGAAGTCTGGTCTTTGTTATGGACTTGGCTACATATATAACTCTCTGCAATTTCTTGTGGTCTTGGGCAGAACTGTTGCCACATCAAGCTATGATGCAACCCAACAGTATGCTTTTTTCCGAGATCATCGGTTTCCTCGAAAGACGCACAGGTTTGTAGGTTAATTGGCTGGGTATAAATGTAAATTGTCCCTCGTGTGTGTAGGATAGTGTTAATGAGCGGGGATTGCTGATCGGTGAGCCGAAGGGGCTGTTTCTGTGCTGTATCTCTGAAGCTAAAACTAAAAAAAACTAAAAAACATTAAAAATAAAATTCATTGTTGAGCTTATTTAGAATCAAAAATTTGCCAGTTTCATGAGAATTTCAGATGCATGAATACCAGATAAACGGGGTTTTACGTGGAATTGTAGTAAATTTGCACAAAAGGTCTCATAAACAGCAATGTTATAATGATGACAAATGCACTGGTGCCAGTTGAGGAATTAGTAACAGACATGCAAACTCTTCTTCAAGATGTTGTTCAAGTATGTGTTGTGTCCACATGAGAGAGAAGATGAAGTCTTGCTGGAATATCTCATCTGAAAATTGGAATTGCTGACATTGTAGCGGTTATTTGGCGTTGCACTGGAACATTGACCTCGACGTGGTTATCAACAATAGCATGAACTCGTAACTTGTTGTAACTCACTGACTCAATTGTTATAAGGTTATTGAGCTTTGAAAGTCCTGGGTCTTGTTCGCCTAATGCTGAAAAACACTAGTTGGGAGGGTAATGACCTCAAGGAGTGGGAAAATTCTACCCTAACCTATCTAGATGTCCCAGTGGTTTGGTATGATAACCTAGACTTTGGATAATGTATTAAGGGCCTGTCCCACGAGCATGCGACTGCATGCGGCAAGCACGACCAAACAGGAAGCGGGGGCCGTGCGGAGGTCGAGTGATCCCCGTACAGGGCCTGTCCCACCAGCATGCGACTGCATGCGGCGAGCGCGACCAAACCGGAGGCGAGGGCCGTGCGGAGGTCGAGTGATCCCGTACGAGTTGACGTGAAATTCAAGCGATGTCCGCAGGAAGTTCGCGCGTGACGTACGGTGTCAAGACGTGTGTACGGCGTCAAGACGCTGCGTACGGCGTCAAGAAGCTGCGTATGCCCGTCGAGGCGGTGGGTACGGCCTCAATACGGCTGCGGGCAGGCCGTTGCCGCGCAGAATTTTTTGGACAGTGTCAGTTTTTCGGAGCCCTGTGCGATGTCGGGACCAGCTCCGCACAACTCCTTACGGCTCCGGCAAAAGAAGTGGGACCGGCCTCACGAGGCCATATGGCTCAAGCGACCACGTTAGGTCGCACTTGCCGCATGGAGTTGCATGCACGTGAGACAGGCCCTTTAGAATCTAATTAGTCATAGAGTCATACAGCATGGAAACAGGCCCTTCAGTCCAACTTACCCATGCCAACCACTAAACCCCATCTACTCTTTTAGCTCCATCCTAATTAGTGTATGAATCATACAGCATGGAAACCAGCCCTTCAGCCCAACTTACTCATGCTAACCAATATGCCCCATCCACTCTATTAACTCAAACCTAGCACACAATTTTCTGGTGCTGATCGTTGCATGAAAACAAAGAATCAGATTACTGTTCTTGATTCACAAAGCAGCTCTACGTCACTATCCTCAGTTAGAATAAACAGGTTTCCTTATATTTTGTTTTGTAATATCACGGACAGGTAGACATATCAGAAATGTTCATGGGCATTGAGCCAGCACATACTGTCCTCCATGGCTAAGTATGTGGCCCTTCCACCTTTGGAGTCAGAAGGTTCCCACTTAAAAAATAAACATGCATTCTTAGCGGGCTGTCCTGTCCAGGTCGGACAAAGTACAACTCTTTCGGAGATAGCATTGGTTGATAAGCTAATACCGTATCTCCCTTGTCAGTTACATGTACAAGGTCCCGTGACATTATTTTGTAAAGGAGAAAAGAGAATTTATTCCAGTGTCCTGGACAATATTTACCTCAGGACAATCATCGGATGTGGTTGGTAGTGTTCCATTGCTGATGTGGGATTATAGTTGTGCAGGTCAATACAAGAACCTGATGGTTGTCAGAAGGTTTTGTTCCTGAACTGGTGGTGTGGGTCTTAGGCTTATGTAGCTCCTGCTTGACAGTCGTCGAGTGAAGAGGGCTCGGGAACTTTGATGATAGGGAACACCATTTGATGATGGTGGGGAACTTTGATGATAGACACCACTTTTTTGGGGCAGCACCTCATGTAGATTCTTTCAGAAGTGGGGACACTGTGCCCATGAAGGACCGGGATGAATCCACCACTCTGCAGTCTTTTGCTTTCCTGTGTTTTGGAATTAAGATCATAAGTGATAGGAGCAGAATTAGGCCCTTTGTCCCATCAAGTCTACTCCACCTTTCAATCATGGCTGATCTATCTCTCCCTCCTAACCCCATTCTCCTGCTTTCTCTCCATAACCCTTGACACCTGTACTAATCAAGAATCTATCTATCTCTGTCTTAAAAATATCCATTGACTTGGCCTTCACAGCCTTCCGTGGCAAATAATTCCACAGACTCACCACCCTCTGACTAAATAAATTACTCATCTCCTTCCTAAAGGAATGTCCTTTAATTCTGAGACTATGATCTCCAGTCCTAGACTCTCCCACTAGTGGAAACATCTTCACCACATCCACTGTATCCAAGCCTTTCACTATTTGGTAAGTTTAAATGACCCCCCCCCCCCCCCCCCCCACCCCTCCTCATCCTTCTGATCTCCAGCGAGTACAGGCCCAGTGCTGTACCAAGCCATGATGCATCCAGCTGGAATACTTTCTTTCGATCTTGCATCTTTAGAGGTTTGTTAGAGTATTCAGTGACATGCTGAATCTTTTTAAACTTCTAAGAAAGTAGAGCCACTGATGTTCCTTTTTCATGAATACGTCTCTGTGCTGGGTCCAGGACAGGTTTTCCAAGATGTTAACACTCAGGAATTTGAAACTGCTAAATCTCACCACCGCTGACCCACCAATGAAAATGGACAGGTGGTCTCCCAACTTCCCTTTTCCAACGACCATGATTATTTCCTTTGTTGATATTGAGCGAGACGTTGTTGTTGTGGCACCACTCAACCAGGTGTTCTATCTCTCTCTTCTGTGGTGACTCATCACCAGCCATGATTCAGCCAACAACAGTGGCGTTGTCTGCGAAATGGATGGCTTTGGAGCTGTGCTTAATCACACAGTCATGTGCATAAAGAGAGTAGAACAGGTGACTATACACACAGCCCTGAGGTGCACATTTGTTGTTGGTGAGTGAGGAGGAGATATTATCACCATTCGGCACTAATTGAGATTTGTTAAGGTTCCAGTTGCAAAGCCAGGTACAAAGTCTTGAAGTCCAGGCCCCCCAGGTCTTGAAGCTTGGAAAGGATGATTATGTTGAACACCGAGCTCGAGTTGCTCAACAGCAGCCTGACGTATTTGTTCCTGTTATTCACTTGGGCCATCGAGGAGGGAGAGTAGGTAAAATTGCATCTGCTGTTGTGGCAATAGGCAAATTGAAGCATAGAATGAATGAATGAATGAATGAATGAATGAATGAATGAATGAATACGTTTATTGTCATTGCACAATACTGTGCAACGAAATTCCATTACATCTCCTCCGGTTAAAAAAAATACAAACACGACAACCATTGACACATATATACACTTATTAGTAAAATAATAAATAAGTATTTAAAAAGAATTAAAAAGAATTTGGCAGCATTTCTTGGAATTACATTTTGCTTCCCCAGTGTTCTCTGTTGGAATTAAGCTCTTTTATCGCACATGGGTACTTTCCACGGCGCATCGGTAGAAGGACAGCAGCAGCGGCTGTGAGACGTTTGCTCTCCGCAGAGACCTCAGGAAATACAGCCGCTGATGTGACTTCTTCACGAGAGTGACGGTGTTCATTTGCCATTTGAGGTCCTGGGAGATGTTTATTCCCAGGAACTTAAAGCCAGTGACTCTCTCCACCATGTCTCCTTTGATGTATAAGGGAGCAGGTTCCTCTCTCCTCTTCCTCCTGAAGTCAACGACCAGTTCTTTTGTCTTTGATGGGTTGAGTACCAGGTTGTTTTTGGTACACCAGACAGTCAGTTTTTGGACTCCATCCCTGTAGGCAGACTCGTCGTTGTTGTTTATCAGTCCCACCACAGTCGTGTCGTCCGCAAACTTGATGATCCTGTTTGTACTGTGTGTTGGTATACAGTCATAAGTGTATATTGTATACAAGATGGGACTCAGCACACAACCTTGTGGCGCTCCTGTGCCGAGCGTCAGGACTGGGGAGTAATTGGACCCCATCCTGACAGTCTGTGGGCGGTCTGTTTAAAAAGTCCTTAATCCATCCGCATGTGTTTGCATTAACACCCAGATCAGACAGTTTGTCCACCATTCTGCTGGGGATGATGGTATTAAATGCAGAACTAAAATCTACAAATAACATCCTCACATATGAGCCAGGACGCTCCAGATGTGTCAGTGCAGAATGTAGAGCTATGTTGATGGCATCCTCCGTTGACCTATTAGCTCTATATGCAAACTGATGCTGATCCAGGGTGGATGGGAGTGAGGACTTAATGTGGGCCAGGACCAGCCGTTCAAAACACTTAATCACCGTTGAAGTGAGAGCAACAGGTCTATAGTCATTCAAGCTGGTAATGGATGTTTTTTTGGGTACAGGCACGATGGTAGCAGTCTTAAAGCATTTAGGGACAGTGCACGTTGACAGAGAGAGGTTAAAGATGTCGCTAAAAACCTCCGCTAACTGGTCTGCACAGTCCCGCAATACTCTCCCTGGGATGCCATCTGGGCCAGCAGCCTTCCTGGGGTTGACCCTGCGGAGTGTTCTTCTGACGTCCTCCGTACTCACAGTGAGTGCCAGGTCATCAGTGCTGGGTGCGGCTGCAGGTGCAGGCTCCGCCTCATTCAGCTCAAAACGGGCGAAAAAGTGGTTGAGCTCCTCAGCTAGCGAGTTGTTACTGCTGCTGATGATTGCCCCCCCCTTGCCCTTGTAGTTTGTGAGTTGCTGAATGCCCTGCCAGACACGCCGAGGGTCCCTCTCGTTAAAATACCCCTCTAACCTTCTTCCATAGGCTGTCTTTGCCTCTTTAATGGCTCTCTTTAGTTTAGATCTGGCAGTGCTGTACAATTCATCACTGCCAGATCTAAAGGCTGAGTTGCGTTCCCTCAGCAGTTTCCTGACATCCCTGGTCATCCATGGTTTGTTGTTTGGATAGCACCTGACCTCCCTGGTCATCCATGATTTGTTGTTTGGATAGCACCTGACCTCCCTGTCGACAGTGACGTTGTTGATACAGTTCTGTATATAGAACATGACTGTGGATGTGTATTCTTGTATGTCCTGGTTTGCAAACAGGTCCCACTCGGTGCGCTCAAAACAGTCCTGAAGTTGGGCGGCAGCGCCCTTGGGCCAAGTCTTTATGTTTCTCACACTGGGCTTGGTTCTCATATGCCGGGGTGAGAAAGAGTGATAGATGGTCAGACTGGCCGAGGTGAGGGATAGAGGAGGCTTTGTATCCATCCCTAATGTTGCTGTACACGTAGCCATGTCAATTCGAAGGCAACAGATGATTCTCACCACAACCAACTTCTTGAAGCATTTCATTCCATTGAACGCAAGTTCCTTGTGTTGATAATAGTTCGGTTGTACTTGTTAGCCTGTTTGAAGTCGTCAGTGTTGACCCTGTGGTCATAAATGGATCTTCCATCATACAACACAATAAACAACCCAAAATATTTATTATACGTAAAACTTCAGTACGCAAAAGTAGTTGCCTGTGTCTGCTCCATCATTCATCAAGTTCATGGGAGATCTTTTACCGCCATGCTGTTTTCTTACACGAAGCCCAGATCCCTTGATTTCCTTAATGCCTGAAATCTGTCTTGCCTTTGTACTCTCCAGGTATCCGTTTTCATTGATGAAATAAATGAACCTTCAATCACTCAAGTGAAATATATGTGATAAAGTAGACAAAGCTAATGTTTAATTTGGTTCATATGGAACCAGTACAAAATAAATTAAATTAAAAATTAAGCCCGATTTAATAAAATATAATGAAGCAGATTCTTTTTTTCCATTTAGCTGACCCAATTAAACTGTACGTCTCCCAGGGTAGCATAGTTAATGATGATACTCATTTCTTTTCACTGCCTTATTATTAGTACAATAACTCATTGGTGATCACTAGTGTTAAAATTTCTGGATTAATTATGTTGTTTGCAGTGCTTCATCTTGGAGGATTTGCTTTTTATTTGAAGTCATGTCAGCTACCAGCCTACTCCATTATCAGACTTTACATCAGAATGTTGTTGGAAGCCTGCGCGCATTCATGAAATGTTTCTATCTGTGATGCCGCACTTAGTCATAAATTAGTGAATCCCTAAATTCAAGCTCTTAATCGCTCTTTTGTCAACCCCGTGTTCAGCTTTTCTAAATGTCTGCTCAGCAGTCTACTAATCTTAACCACACAATATCTCATCTAAAACTCTGATATCCAGTCATAGAAGTGATTGGAGACTCTTTGGCCCTTTGTGCCTGGGCCAGCTCTTTGAGAGAGGTATTCACATAGTTCTACTCCAGTACTCTTTCCCCTTATACATATTTTCTCCTCCATTCAATTTATTCCGGTACCTTCTCGACCATATTAGGCCGTTCATTCCAGATATGTGCATTGGTTTTAATCTAATTTCTTCTTTGGATCTTTTGCCGATTTCTGTAAATTTGTAGTCCCTGGTTACTGAACTCCCCCCCCCCCCAATGAATTACAGATCTCACTAGTTCCCAACAAAACCTGCCAACTTTTCTTATCTCTTTTAAATCTACTCTTACTCTTTTTGCAGTGGGAAGAAAAGCTGTACAAAATTAGTCCGTATTTCTGGTACCTGCCTCATTCATCTATTAATTATTGTAATCATTACTCTTTCACCTCATCGCACTCTATTTCATCTAAAAATTCTTTCAGGAGCATTCTGTGCTCTGCATCCCTTCACCCTGTGTTTTTATTTGCATACTCTGATCTCTTAGCTGTGATCTATTTTGTTTCCCTATCTTTCTCCTTCGCAAACTCATTTTGTTTGCCCAACACCTTAAAATTTCACCCCACTCCCTCTCCCCTCTCCAGTCTAAATCTTGATGCAGGTGTTCTCAACCCGAAATATCGACCTCCTTTCCCTCGTTAGATGCTGCTTGACCTTTGAAGTTCCTCCAGCAGTGTTTTTTTACTCTGTCTTGCTATTTTTCGCTTCATTCAGATGCCTCTCTGAAACCTGCCCATTTTTACCCTCCTAAATATGCTCCTTAATCCTGCTCAGTTTTAAAGCCCAATTATCTGAAATATTTGACAATACTAAGGGAGAGATAGAGATGCAAGGTCACAGTTTAAGAATAAAGGGTAGGCCATTTAGGACTGAGATGAGGAAGAAAAAAAAATCAGCCAGAGAGTTGTGAATCTGTGGAATTCTCTGCTGTGGAGGCCAATTCACTGGATGTTTTCAAGAGAGAGTTAGATTTAGCTCTTAGGGCTAAAGGAATCAAGGGATATGGGGGGGAAAGCAGGAATGGGGTACTGATCTTCGATCATCTGCCTTGATCATATTGAATGTCAGTGCTGGTTCGAAGGGCCGAATGGCCTTCAACTGCACCTATTTTTCTATGTCTCTATGTTTCTATGTGCTCTTTTGTGATCTCAGTCCGGACTGCTTGGAGTTAAAGTGGCAATTCCATTGGGAAAACCAGAGAGAAGCAAAACAGTATTTAACTTTAGAATTTGAAGTGTCACAGTGGTGGCATTTTAGGATGTGCTTTATAGTTATAAGATTAAGCCACATGGTTAGAGTTTTGGTTTAGAATCTTTACAAGTGCTGGCACTGTTTGGTTGGTACCATTATTGGTAACGCCCTTCAGGTTATGAATCCAAGTTACAGCACCAATTTGGGTACAAAGTGCAGACTGTCACTTCAATCCTGTAGAGGTGTTGTCTTTTGAATTAGCCTTATCAGAGGAACCCGCCAGCTCTTTCTAATGGATTTAAATGATCCCATGGCAGCGGAGTCAAGGGAAGGCAGGAACGGGGGGTAGTGATTGTGAATGATCAGCCATGATCACATTGAATGGCAGTGCTGGCTCGAAACGCCGAATGGCCTACTCTGCACCTATTGTCTAAGGTCTATATTTTGAATGAATACAGAGATGTTCTACCTGGGATTCCACCAACATTTAACCCTAACCATGGAACACAAAACAGTACAGCACAGGAACTGGCCCTTCAGCCCACAATGTCAGAGCTCAACATGATGCCAAGTTAAACAAATCCCTTCTGCCTGCTCGTGATCCATATCCCTCCAATGTCTGCATGTCCATGAGACTATCGAAAAGCATATTAAATGTCACCATCATATCTGCCTCCACCAAATCCCCTGGCAGCACGTTCCAAACTCAGTTATTATAAAAATTCCAATCAGAAATATTTAATTGGCTACAGAATGATTTGTGTTGTGAAAAGCATCGTATAAACACATTTTCTTTCTTTCTTTTTAATTTTATCATTTTTACTTGACCTAACAAAAAGGATAACCCTCGAAAGGAAACACTGCTGTTGTACAAAGCTAAAATGTTCATTAAATCTCTGAGGAGACAGAAGTGGAGCTAATTTTGCTGATTAGGATGGACAAAGAGAATCTCAAAGGAGAAATAAGTTATTTGAACAATCTTACGAACAAAATGAAACATTATCTAGCTATTCATGTTCATGTTTATAATACCACATTCTGAGCAAGGCAGCTGGCTTCTGCTTTTACTGTAAAAACATGCATTGCTGAATTTAAAAAAGTGTTTTTATCAAGATCTGATCACTGCCAACAATGGAACAGAATAATTGCATTAATTGCTTAAAAGCAAATGAAATGCTGTTTCAGGTTTCTGTAAATATTACCAAAAAAAGTCAAACTCTCTATAAGTCATCATGTGCGGGTGCTGACATCTTGCGTAAATTGCCGAACATATTGTTTACATTTGGCCACCACAGGGTCGATAAACGGAAAGAACGGCAGGAAAATATTGCTGTACAGCCAAAACTCACAACCTGCCAGCCAATCCCCCAGTGTTTGGACATATAGGCTTTAAAAAGCCTCACTTTCTTAGCGTAACATTCAATTCAATTTCCTGATCAAATTAGAAGGGAATAGCGAGCATTTCACATTTAAAATGGACGAGGGCAAGATTTTTGATCCACTTACCTTTGTCCCATACTTCATAAGGCATAGAGGTCAATGAAACATTTTCTCATGTTCAAGAAATGAAATGCCTGGAAGGCAGCTGGGAACAGGCAGGATATAACTGACAATTGTTAAGGAAGCGTGTGAGGAAATAGGCAAAGGTTTGACAGGAACATTAACTGACGCGTGCACAATAGAAGATGTAATCCCAATATTTGAAAAGAAGCAAAACAATATTGCCAATTATGAGTCATATAGCTTTGTGCTTGGATTGGAGAACCCCCTTTTTGTATACAGCGAGTAGTCAATAGAGTTTCAGAAAAAAATAGGTTGTAATTATTTTCAAAGGCTCTACATTTCTTTGGAAAGGCAATTAAACTGCTCATGAGAGCTTTCCAATGGATATTATTTACTTGTAACTTTAGAAGGTACTTTGATGAAGTCTCTCATGTGGGTCTTTCAAAAGGTGATAGTGTATGTCAACTATTTAATTAGCTGACTTCAATATACAAAGCAGCTAGAATTAACTTCATGCAATCAGGGAATTTAATTGTCAGGAGATTAAATGAATTGAAGCAGAATAGATTGTACATTGTCCATGTGCGGGTTTGATGGGCTGAATGCTTTCTTTCTTTCTCATTCCATCCTTTTATTGAAGGCGACGTAGTAGTGGAAGTGAGATAAAATGTCTGAAAATAATTTGGTGCAATTGGGGTACTTGGGCAGGCATTGGATATCAGCCGTAAAATATGCTTATCCTAAACACACTTCACGGTAATGACCTCTAATATTTTTATATAGACCAAAAGTTCACACTTTTTCCCAAATTCTGAATTAATGCTGATCTGATCATGTTGATTCTCTTTTAGTCTCCCCATATATGCTGCCTGATTTGCTATGTCAGAGTATTTTCTGCTTTTAAATCAGATTTATCATCATCTTTGGCACTTTTTTTTAGTGGTACAACCTCTGTTGACCTCATTATTTCCCTTCTTTGTCAGTCAACTATCTGATGCATTTTAACCGTGTAAATGCAAGCTGTTGCTGAATCAAGTTCCTGTGCTGATCACTGTTTTCCCTGGTTTTGCTGTTGCTGTGAACGCCTGTTTTTATCACTAACCCTACTTACCTCTCTGATAAATGAGCTGTGCGCAGCTCACCATTGCTGTTGTCTTTTTCACCAATTGTTGAATGGATTCCCCCTTCTTCAGTTTTCTTCCTGTTGATCATGTAGAGCTCCGTTTCTTTCATTCTTCATTTCTCACAAGTTAGCTCTTTCCCATCCTGGGTCAAGGTCGAACTTTTCTTGTTTTCTCTTGAGGTTAATCCCTTGTATTGTTGCCAGGAAATACTTGGAAAAACATGAAGTAGAGAAGCTCTTACCTGGATCTGGAAGATAACCAGTTGATGTAGTAAATTTCCTGCGGTGAA
The DNA here is from genome assembly GCF_010909765.2 of Amblyraja radiata. NCBI lineage: Eukaryota > Metazoa > Chordata > Chondrichthyes > Rajiformes > Rajidae > Amblyraja > Amblyraja radiata. The sequence goes on along the minus strand of NC_045963.1, from coordinate 57,040,186 downwards.
TTCATGTTGTTGTTCACAAGATGTTTCATAAGTTTAACCACCCAGAAGGACTTTAAAATTTCCTACTATACCCCATAGTGTCAACTTTATATTGTTTATGGAGGATAAGCCTGTGTTTTCATCCTTATGACAATGGGTGATGGCTCTCCATTTCAATCAAGCCCACAAGCACCACATCTGACTAACCTATGATCATAATCAGAATCAGAATCACACTTTATTTACCAAGTATGTTTTGCAACATACGAGGAATTTCACTGGCCATGTCAGTCATACAATTAAAAGTACCAGATCACTCAAAAACACATTTTAACATGAACATCCACCACAGTGACTCCTACACATTCCTCACTGTGATGGAAGGCGAAATAAAGTTCAAGTCGCTTCCTTTTGTTCTTCCTCGGTCGTGGGCCTCGAGCCCCCGTTGATGGGATGATCTTAACTCCCGCAGCCAGCAGCGTTCGGGCCCTCCGCATTGAGGTGATCAGCTCCTGCATCGGGGGGATGTCAGCTCCCTTGTGCCGGACGATCGAACCTCGCGTCGGGGCTGGTCGAACCTTCCGCGACAGTGGAGCTCCCGACTCGGCCTCACCCGAGACTGCGAGCCCTTGATGGTGATTCCGCAGTGGTCGCGGTGGGAGCAATCCCAGGCAAGGGATCCGCTCCGATGTTAATTCCACACCCCGCGTTGGGGCTCACGACAGTCTGACAGTTCAATAAAATGACGGCCATTTTATTGAACTGTTTATTGGATGGATTAAAACTATAACTTTTGTTCACTCAATGAATTGTGCTCCTTTCCAAGTGACACCATCTCCCTTTTCAAGGGTATAAATCATATGTTCTTCATGCCACCCTCCTGGGTTCCATTCTCCATAACCCCCCAACTTGCCAAAGCTATCGATGTTCTATCCTGTATTGGTTCTCTTTTAGTCTCCGAGTTGGAGCAAGTGATTTGAGCACATAATCCTGGCCTGATACTTTGCTTCAATACCAGTGAGGTAATGCACAGAGATGAATTGTTTTCCAGATGTTACATGAAAATTAGGTGGATGTAAGATCTCAGGTGGATGTAAGAGATTGAATGGCATCATTTCAATCGCTAGCTGGGGAGTTATTACTGGAGTCCTTGTAGTTATTTACTTCCTCAGTACTGTACCAGGAAAACAGACGTCCAGATCATTATCTGCTACGTGTGTGAAATTACAGACAACTGTATATATCCCACATTACAACAGTGACCATTGATAAAGTACAGTAATGCAAAACATTTTGTGAATATCTGTGAACAACAATGCAAAACATTTTGGTACATCTTAACATCAGGGAAAGTGCTGTGCAAATGCAGATCATTTAAAAAATATCCATCTCATCCATCACCTCCATTTTACCCACAATAAAATGTTGTGCTGCTCTTTGAGCATGGCCAGTCATAAGTCATTGCTAAAAAGGTTTTCAGCTGCCTTGGCCATTCTGACAGAAATGTTTCCAGTCTCCCTCCACAAGTCGAGTATGGTGAGGTACAGGTAGAATATAAATCTTGCCTGCAGCAGCATCAAAGGTACAAAGACTCAAGACAACAAGCAAAAACATACATTTTATATAAATTATTACATAAATTACACATATATCATAGATGCCTATTCTTATTAAAAATAGCATTACAAACAAAATGTGCAACAGAAAGTCGCAGCTAGTAGCACCACTGCCTCACACGCTGGAGACCCGTGTTCAATACTGACCTCAGGTACTGGCTGGTGGTATTTTGCATGTTCTTTCTGTGACTGTGTGGGTTTCCTCTGGGTACTCCGGTTTACTCTCACACACCAAAAGCTTGTGGGTTGATGGGATACTTGGCTATTGTGAGTGGGAGTTGTCGGGAATATGGGGAGAATAAAATGCGATGGGTGCAGAATGAGCATACATAAGTGGCTGGTAGAAATAAATGCTGGAGAAACTCAGCGGTTGCAGCAGCATCTATGGAGCGAATGAAATAGGCAACGTTTCGGGGCGAAACCCTTCTTCAGACTCCATTTCCAGTCTGAAGAAGGGTTTCGGCCCGAAACATTGCCTATTTCCTTCGCTCCATAGATGCTGCTGCATCCGCTGAGTTTCTCGAGCATTTTTGTGTACCTTCGATTTTCCAGCATCTGCAGTTCCTTCTTAAATACATAAGTGGCTGTTGGTTAGTGCAGACTCGGTGAGCCGAAGGGCCTGTTTCCGTGTGAATGACTGAAAATAACTTTAGCAACCATGTGCTTCTACTCCACAAATCCCAAGTCATAATATATTTTTTTCTTTCCTCCTTACAAAGAGCATTAAAGTTTGGGAGAGCATTGTAAATTCTATCTATTCTTATACCACTCCTGGTTTTGTGAATGGCAGTCCATTCCCTGAGTTCAGGTTGTTGTCATTCCTCGTTTACCCGGTCACCCTGTGCTCACTGTATTTGAATTCACGTTGTTGCTGTTCCTGGTTTTCTGGAGCCCTGTCTCTCCTTTCTGTGTGCCTGCCGGTGGCTGCGTGGACTTTACTTTCAGCCCTCGTTGAGTTAGTGAGAGGCTTTAATTTTGAACTCGCTCTGTAGAACAGTGAATATGGCGGATGAGTCTGTGATTCGCGTCCAGTTTTGGAAAGTTGAAGTTGCCTAGTCTATCTTTAAAAACCCCCAACACATTTTCGTTTCAAACTTGCTCGCTGTAGCAAGGACGGGCGGGGAGGAGGATAAAGTTTGCAGAGGATGCCGTTTTACAAGAGGATAGTGGAGCCCCGGCTGGTATCTCGGCTGACGGCTGAAGACTTTGGCAGAGTTGGGGAGGCTGGTACAGAGGAGGGGGACGAGGAGGATGGAGATGGGTTGCAGAGGAGGAAGAAGAGGAGGAGTAGCAGCAGGAGGAAAACTCTGGAGCAGGAGTCCCCGCTGCCCAGTGGCGGCGGCGGCAGCAGGAGGCGGCGAGCCATCCTCTTCGATACCTTGCAGGACGTGTCCGGCTTCACCCTCGTCTCCCTGCTCCGGCAGCTGGCCGATCTCAGCCGCCTGGCCAGCGGCATCTTCCAGGAGCTGGAGGTGGAGGCGGGCTCGATGTGTGCCCGCTGCAGCCGCCTCCACAGCCGCCTCCAGACCCTGCAGGAGCGCACCCTCCACCTCGACGCCAAGAAGGTCGCCGTCCGTAAGTAAACAAAAACCGCACTTAAACACCAGAGATACGACGCAACCATCTACTGCTGCTAAACATGACTTTGTTCCATGTGTCAAAAAACCCCCCAACATTCCTGACCAACCTCAAAGAAAAGTTTATAACTTGACATCGCATGTTTTTAGTTAAATCTATGGGCTTGTTGTCATGTTACTTAACTACATATTTATTTAATTACATGTATTTATTCAACGGTGCATATATTTTCTTTAACAGCTTGTTTATTTAACCCCAAACACGCGATGTGCTGAATCCTAAACATTTATAGCAGAACTTTTCTTGGTATTTATTTTAAAATGTTCTTTTGGTTCGCTTCCCTGAGGAATATAAGTGATCTGAGCTGTGTGTTTTCTTTTAAATTGAACCACCGAGAGACCAGCAATATCCAAGGCATCATCAAACAGTTTGTTCTGGAAATGTGAACGAGACATACGTTGTAATTTTAATGTGGCTTCGTGAGGCGGGTTGTATGCAGCTTGTGTCTAGGGCAGTGAAAAAACTTGTTTTTAACTTCAAGAAGGGTGCAATTTTATAGGAACTTTTGTGAGTCGAGGGAACTGTAATATTGTGTTGTGATCTTAGTTTTTTTTCCCTGCTTGGTCTATATTTATTGTGCTAAATAATGTGTCATTTTGGATGTTGTTTTTCTACTCATCAACTTCGAGGCAGGGTTGATATTTGCATTAGCTTTTTGTTTTGTAAATTCTTAAAACCATGTTGTCACTGTGTTCAGTGTTGTGAAACATTCTTGAATTGTATGATCCAGCCTTTTGTTGAGATTAATAATTCTGAATTGGTTCTGCTTGTGCTGTCCAAATGAGTAGCTAAAGACATGGGGCTTGTAAGGCAACTCTTATTAAGAGGAGGCACTTGAGACACATTGCCAAGAGGTTACAACTCTGTCATAGAGTCATACAAAAGGAGACCCTTCGGCCCACTGTCCATGCCAGCCATTAGGTATCCATCTATATTAATCAATTTTTCCAGTATTTGATCCATAGTCTATTATGACTTGGGTAATTCATGTGGTCATCTAGTTGCTACTTTCACCATCTTCTCAGACAGTCTGTTTCAATCATCCTCTGATACCTCTAAACTGTTTGATCCATACCTTAGACCCAAGTCTCTAAGAACATAGGTTTAGGGTGATAGGAGAAAGATTTAAAGTGAATTGTGGGCCGGTTTTTCACACACAGGGTAGTGGGTATATGAAATGAACTGTCAGAGGAAGTGATAAAGGTGGATAAAATGACACTGTTTAAAATACATTAGGACAGGTTATATGGATAAGAAAAGTTGAGGGGAATAATAGCCAAATGCATGCAAATGGGACTAATTTAAATAGGCACTTTGATCAGCATGAATGGGTTGGGTTGGGCTGAAGGGCTTCTTTTCATGCTGCGTAACTATGAATCTATGTCCTCTGGTCCTCGATACAAGAAAATGTTTCCACCCTATTAATGCCCTTCATAATTTAATTCCTCAGTTAATCATAGATTTCAGGACCGGCAGAGAAGAGGGTAAAATATATTTTGATATTGAATTTATTTATTTCCAAAATGATTCATTTGAATGATAAGACATTTTTAAATTTCCCAGCAAAATATTGAATCTTTGAATGCAGACCATGTTTGACATTAGTTCAGTTCGATATTAGTTGAAGGTTTGTTACAAATGGGCCACTGCATGGTTATAGACCTGGCCCTTTGTTTTTGAGTTAAAAAAAATGATACAACCCCACATAGAATGACGTGGTACAGATGATTGCACATCTGTCTCTTGGGATGGTATGTTGGGAGTAGTGTAAAGTGATGAGGGATATTACTTCAGCAATATAACACTGATCATATGCCCTTATGTTCTTGTATTGTGGGGGGAGGGCATTGCGGGGTGATGCTTCATTTTGGGGTAGTTTGTATGAAAACTAAGGAGAGGGTGGTGATGTGTTGTGGGTGAAGAGAATACATTTTTTGATAAATGTGTTTACAAAAGACCTGGAAAATGCCAGGAGCACCTGCCACTCAGCGGTTTCCCGCCAGGGAATGTTTGTGTCATGCAGAAAGGATTTGAGCTCTCGATTCTGAATATTGATGGATCAGGACTTGAGCATTTGAGCATTAGGAATGTGCTTTGGCTAAGCTGTAGCTCGCTGTTAACTTGCAGCTCTTATTTCCATGATGGCTCACTGTCTCGTCTGTGTGGAAGTCTGGAAGCCCCCTTTTTGTCAAATCCAGTTTGCCAGATAAAAACTTTGCCACAGTCCGTTCCATTCTGTATCTGATTTGTGCGTATTTGCATTTAGAGGTGAGAGAAGCTGTGGTGATTCTCACTGGAGCTGAGAAAGTTAAGAGAGAATGTAATCATTTATAGTTGATGGAATAGATGCAAGTAAACACTGACAGGTTGTAAATGAGTCAGAATTGAGATAATCAGATGAGGTAAATTATAAAACATTTTTTTTTCTAATTAAGAAGGTGTTGAGAACAATTTCATTTTAAAATAGAAACATTGCAGAACTCACTGGGTGATATCAGGAATGTTACCATCCTCTATGAGGGAGATTTTGTACAATGAGGGATGCCAATGCAGAGACTTAATGCCTTGGGCCAAGGTACACAAAATTGCTGGGGAAACTCAGCGGGTGCAGCAGCATCTATGGAGCGAAGGAAATAGGCGACGTTTCGGGCCGAAACCCTTCTTCTTGGCGCTCCTCCTCTGCCTTGGGCCAGGATTGTTATTTCCTGCTATTTACTGTACTGGAGGATACCTTATTTTACTGTAGAATGAGTTTCCTTTGGCAATTATTCTGTGATGTGAAAGGCAGCCTGAAATGCTTTTCAGAACTAGAATGCAACAATATGTGTCTCGGAATCGTGCAGTGTAGAAAGAGCATGTTTCTCCGATTGTGTAGTGGCTTGCAGTTTGAAAGATCTACCCAGCCATCCCCACTCACCTCATTCCCCTCTGCAAATGCTCCTTTCTTCACTTGCTCTCTGTTTTTAATGTTGCTTGCATGTCGGCGATGAGGAGCAAAGCTGAACACTTGAAGACTTCTGTTTTAAAAGGGGTGAATTATAGTAAAACCAGGGTCAAGGGGAGAAGTTGTTGGTTTGAAATTCTTGCTAAACAACTAAATACTCATTCAAGTTGTGCACAATGAGCTCCGCCTTGCTGAAACATTCCTCGTGTTTGGCTGGTATGGTGGTGCTCCTGAGTCACTACACTGTGATCCTACTTCAGCACTGCCCCTGGCTGTTGTCTTGTAGTCTATCTGCATTCTTATTGTGACTGCGTGGGTTTTCTCCTACAACCCAATGATATGTAGGTTGTTAGGTTAATTGGCTACTGTGAATTATCCCTAGTGTGGGTAGATGGCAGGAGAATTGGGGGAGTTGGCAGGCTCATGAGAGAGAATAGTGAAATTAGTGGGTAAAGGGATTGTTGGGATTGCTGTGAGACTGAATATAGAGTGACCTCTGGCTGTATCATAAGAAAACATGAACAAGTTTGGTCCTATTAGAACTCCTTGACTCTTCTAGTAAAGGGAAGGAGTTTTTTAGGGGATCTGAGATTTTTTTTTTAATCACAGTTAATAACTGGAATACATTGCCAGAGCAGGCGGTGGAATGAGGTACAATTCCTATGATGGGGTCATTTGGATAGGGGCTTAAATAGGCAAGGCATTGAAGGATACAGTTCTAATATGGGTAATGGGATCTGTATAGATGGTCGTAAAGGACAACAGGGGCCGTGTTTGTGTAGCATGACAATTATTATTATGAATAATAATTATTATGCCCTGACTAACATTCATCCCCCACCACAACATATTATCTGCTTTTAGTTAAAGTGGTGTTGCGGGACTTTGATGTGTATAATTTAATTGGTGTCTTTCTTGCATTGGAACAGAGATTAAACAGGTTTAAAAGTTGCTTTGTTGAATGGGAAGATTTTTTTCTGTTAGTCACCAATTTACTCGAACAGTTTTCTATTCCACTGTGAGAAAGCTTTTATCTTCTGTCTCAAAATAAGGAACTCATTTGAGCCCCGATGTCAAGGCTGCGTCGATCTCCTCTGCCTTGATGGACATGGACAACATGGCCACTTAGTACTTAAGTAGGAAATCAAATCCTTCCCTACCTATGCATGTAGTAACCCAGACCAAACAATGAGCCATATCATCACGCACTGATCTTGATACAAATTCAATACGCGATAACTTTGAGATAAGCTGCTTTTTCACAATGATCTCATTGTGGTTTATGATCCTCGAACTTCATTTATCAATGCTGTTCCAGCAAGAGGTGGAAGGCTTTAGAAAGTAATTAATTGGCTATAAAAAGCTTTGAGACTTCCTGAGCAGGTGAAAAGCGATACACTAGGTGCTTTTGATGTGTAGTTTCAGTTGCAGAGAAAATTATGGGGTAATACTTGCCAAATGCAGATTTTGGTTCCACTTCCTGCTTGTTCTGTTTATGAATCTGCGCCTGCTCACTGCACTACTTGGAAAACGGATTTTCTCTGCAACTAAATGTATGTTATTATGTTATTTCTTGGTTTTCCTCGCACACCCATCAACACCCCTTTATTTAAGGTACACAAAATTGCTGGGGAAACTCAGCGGGTGCAGCAGCATCTATGGAGCGAAGGAAATAGGCGACGTTTCGGGCCGAAACCCTTCTTCAGACTGATGGGGGGTGGGGGAAAGAAAGAAGGAAAAGGGGAGGAGGAGGAGGAGCCCGAGGGCGGGCGGATGGGAGGGTGGGAGGAGACAGCTAGAGGGTTAAGGAAGGGGAGGAGACAGCAAGGGCTAGCCAAATTGGGAGAATTCTATGTTAATGCCATAAGGACGCAAGGTCCCCAGACGGAATATGAGGTGCTGTTCCTCCAATTTCCGCTGTTGCTCACTCTGGCAATGGAGGAGACCCAGGACAGAGAGGTCGGATTGGGAATGGGAGGGGGAGTTGAAGTGTGTTGAAGCACCCCTTTATTTAATGTTGAGGGTAATCACTGCGATAAACAAATTCATTGCTCAGATTTGTTCAGTAACTAATATTTAGTTACTGAACAAAGTTGTTCTGGGTGGTTAATTGTCACCATAAATTGCCCTGTCAGGCGAATGGCAGTACAATTAGGGTGGAGCTGATGGGCACGTGAGAGAGAATAGTTACAAGTAAATAAATGGTGGAATGGGATTGATGCTTGTGCTCTGAACTAGCATGGACTTGATCGGCAGAATAGATTAGTTCTGCATCATAAGGAGATTTAAGAGGCATCTTGACAGGGGCCTGAAGGAGCAGGATATGGTGGGACACAAAGTACTGGAGGAACTCAGCGGGTCAGGCTCTGGAGAACATGGATAGGTGGCGTTTCGGATCTGAAACGTTGAAATGTCACCTATCCACGTTCTCTAGAAATACTGACTGACCCACTGAGTTACTACAGCACTTTGTGTCCTTTTTTGTGAACCAATATCTGCAGTTCTTTGTTTCTAGGATATCAAGGGATATGGAATTAAGGCGTGGGATTAGTGTAGATGGGCATAGCTGTTGCCATAGAGATGGTGGGCCAAAGGTCCTGTTTCTATGCATCACAACTCCATGACTCAGACACTATGAAGATTCTGGACATTTCAGATAATGGATAAGAAGAAACTGTTTCCGCTGACAGGAGGGTTGGCAGCCAGGGCGAAAGATTTAAACGGTCAAAACAAACTAAGAATTTTATTAAATAAAATGCTGTGCACTGTCTGAAAAGCGACGTGGAAAAAGGAAATTATAGTATTGTTATTGCCACCTCCTGTGCAAAAATTGAATGCACTGTTGTGATTTGCAGTTTCATCACAACTGCTCAATTAAATTGCAGTGTGTATATAACTTGCCCGCAAGGATAACATTTTCAGTAGCATTTAGTTGTACATCATTGATCTTGGAGTCTTCACCCTTTTGGCTTAGTTATCCTGGTTGCCGCTTGGCATTGTAGCTACTGCAAGAATTTTCAAGTGTGGCAGCCAGCATGTGGAAGAATAGTGGACCGTAGGAGCGAAGTGTTCACCCTGCTTTCAAAATAAGCTGAGGGAGAGATCAGATTTGTTCCTTTGATGTGTGGAAATATGTCAAAGGTCTCTTGAGTGTGATCAGCTGGACAGTCCACAAGCTGCCTTCAATAAAAAATGCGAACCGAGTGTTAAAAGCCAGCCATTGATCACGTTTTAGTTAAGACTTGTCTCCTGGGTACTTCAAATAACATTGAGCTGATGTTATTAATTCTTTATCTCAACACCTCTTTCACGTCCTCTTTTCTGTCCTGCATTAATTCTGTTGTTTTTCTCTTGGTGATTTATAATATTGCCCAGTTGCCAATAGCTTAGTAATCCCAGTTAATTACTTGTATTAAAGCCTCGATGCATACTTTAGGACAGATGTTCAGATGAATGGAAAAAAGTAAGGAAATGTTGGGGAAAGGTAACCAAGAATTATTGTTAGACAAAGGCGGGTGTGTAGGAAGTTGATCAAAGCTAATGTATGTAAAAATTAAAGTAGGCGTCAGCTCTGTCTCAGTAAGTCGCCTCTTTCAACATATGAGTATGATCTAACAGCTACTTGAGGGATGTTGTTGTAGGGGAACCTCAATGGCCAAGTCAATGGATATTTTTAAGGCGGAGGTTGACAGATACTTGATTAGCAAGGGTGTCGGGGGTTATGGGTAGAAGGCAGGAGAATGGGGTTGAGGGCGAAAGATAGATCAGCAATGATTGAATGGCGGAGTAGACTCGATGGGCCGAATGGCCTAATTCTGCTACTGGAGCTTATGAAACGGGATAGGTGCTTAATAATCCAGGTTACAGGATGCTCCAAAAGAACAGCACAAATGGAAAATGGAGGTGGAAAGATTTGTTAATCGAGGAAAATATTGGAGTAGTGTTGAGATATGGGACGGAGGCAGTGGATAGTAATGTAGAGGTTGGAATTATGAATAGCAGGAAAGGTGACAAGGGTGAGAGTGGTCTACAAGCCCCCAAAACATGGCCTCTTTATAGGGTGGAGCATAAATGGGGAAATATCTAGTGTGTTTGAATGGCAATGCAATTGTCATGGGAGATTTTAATCAAACTGACAAAAGTGTTATGGAAGAAGAATTGGTTTAGTGTGCCAAGAATTTGCAGTGTGTTATGGAACCTACTTGGGAACTGGCTACTTTAGATTTGATCAAGTTTAAAGAGGATGGATTGGGAAGAGATCTTCAGATTAAAGATCCATTATAAAGTAGTGATCACGACATAAGAGAATTCCGGATGCAATTTGAGGATGAACACCTTGGGACCAAAGTCAGTGGCATTAACTTAAATAAGGGAATTTATAATGGTATGAAGGTGGAGCTGTCTAATGTGGAATGGGGAAATAAGCTAAGAAACAGGACAGAAGTTGAATAGTGGCAGATATTCATAACTCCTTGCAGGAATTTATTCCAATTATAAACAGGTTTTCATTCATAGCGTCAATATCTGTGGTTAACAAAGGATCATTTTAAACTGAAAAGTAGGGCATACAATGTGGCAAGGGTTGTTGTTGGGAAGTTTGCGTTCGGACTAACTAAGGGTGCTGTCTGTACGTTCTCCCTGTGACCTGCGTGGATTTTCTCCGGGAGCTCCGGTTTCCTCCCACACTCAAGTTGTGCAGGTTTCTAGGGTAATTGGCTTGGTAAAATTGTAAATTGTACCTTGTGTGTGTAGGATAGTGCTAGGTCGGCGTGGACTCAGTGGGCTGAAGGGCCTGTTTCTGCGCTGTATCTCTAAACTAAGTTTGTAAGAGAGAGATGAAATGATATGCAAGAAGGAAGAAAATTGATGTTGAGAAAAACATGCATGTAATAAATACAGGAAGTCATAAAGTCATTCAGCATGGAACAGACCCTTTGGCCAGATCCGTCCATGCAAACCACAATACCCCCCCCAAATTAGTCCCATTTGTCTCCACCTGGCCCAAATCTCTCTAAGTATTTTCTTTCCATGTACCTGTCCAAAATATTTTTAAATGTTGTCATTATGATTTAGCACATATCTGGCAGATCATGACTTTTGCACACTTCTACAGGTCACCATGGAAACCATACTGTAGGGTTGCATCACAACTTGATTTGGGAATAGCTCTACTCAAGACCACAAGAAATGTCAGAGATTTGAAGATGGAGCCCAGTCCATCACTCAGACCAGACTTCCCACTATTGACCATCCACACTTCACACTGCCACTGAAAAGCAGCCAGCATAATCAAAGTCCCACTCCAGTTATTTCTCCTCCTCCCTGCCACTGTGTGGCAGAAGGTACAGAAGGTTGAAAGCGCACACAGCCAGCCTCAGGAACACCTGCTTCCCCTCTGTGATCAGGCTTCTGACTGGTTCTTTCATAAACTAGGGTACTGCCTGCTAGGGTAGTTGGTGAGACCACACTGCTGTTCTGGTTGCCCAACTATAGGAAGGATGTCACTAAGTTGGAAAGGGAACTGAAGTGATTCACCAGGTTGATACCTGGACTTGCATCTTAAGTTATAGCAAGAGGTTGGATAGGCTGGAAGACTTCCCAGTCCATCACAGGTATTGACCTCCCCATCATCAAAGGGATCTGTAGGAGGTGCTGCCTCAAAAAAGGCAGCCAGCATCATTAAGGATCCACACCACCCTGGCAACACTCTCACTTCACTTCTGTATCAGGAAGAGGGTATATGTGTCTGGAAACTGTAACGTCTATGTTCAGGAACGGGTTCATCCCCAAAACCATCAGGCTATTGAACTCTGTGCTCCAACTAAACTATGAACTGTCTAGGTTGCACTAGGCATTTCAGGCCTTGTTTTATTTAGCACTGAATTTATTTATTTGTTTAACTTTTTTGTTTACTATGGGTTTTTTTTGTTTATTATCTTTTAGGTACTGTGTTTACAAACCGGTTCAGCCATTGTTGCAGGAAAAACTGCAGTTAATTTGCACACAGCAGTGTGATACTGAGCAGATAATGTAATTTTTTTTTTAATGCTGTACACCCCATCAAACATGTCCTCCCTACAGTACAAGAGCCCGTCATTTCCGCCTTTCCCTCATCTGTCAAGTTGGAACCAGAGTAGAAGCAGGTGATCCCCAATCCCAATGGACTGCCTGATGATTAGATAGGACACAGAAGGAAATGTCCCCAGTGTTCTTTAAAATTATGTGCATGTGATCTGTTGTGCCGAACTGAGATGCCGAGTCATTTTGGAGAATGCTTACTTTAAATTTCGCTCTAACCCTAGACTCCTCACCACTGCTGACTATGTGCTGCAGGCTGCCTTGAATTATTTCGTGCCTGCTGTCCCATGAGAGTTGAGCCCTTTACAGTTTCTGACTTGGTGTTAGCCACTAAGGCTTGGCGTGCTTGAATATTGTGTGCTTTTCTCCCCAACAATACAGCAGATCAAACCCTTCAAAATTACTCACGTTCGATGGAGGTAGGATGAATGGAGGCTTTGAAGAACATCAAATACTCAGCTGAGGCATCTTGCGATGACAGTGTAGGGGGAAGGGGATGTGGGAATTAGAGTAGTGATAGTGGATGAAGGCTGATTATTGATCTCGGAAAACAAAGTAAAAGCAAACACTTTATGTTATTTTTTAAAAACATTTTGATATTTATTTTAAGTGGGTTCCTTTATGAAAAGGGTGGAATATTTTGTTTACAGACCCCTTAATTAAAATATCAGGCCTGCCTTCTTTAGTCCTTTGCTTTAAATGGCAGCTTCCACTGGGGGAGGGGAGGCTTTGTTTGTGCTCTCTCTGGAATAGGAGATGGAGCTGTCTTTTCCACTGCACCCTCTCTAAGCAGTGCTTATGATAATACTACTGCCATCAAACAGATGGGAACCTCTGTTTGGGTTAAACCCAGCAGACACCAGCCACCTCTGCACTCTCAGTGTCTGAGCAGAGCGTTTCACATCAAGTTCCCATGGGGACAAGGCACACAATGGGTTTAAACAAGATGTCGCCTTGCTGCATCTTCACATTTGTGATATTTTTGTTTTCCGAAAGCAAAAGGGGAAAGGGGCTCACAAATCCTTATTGCGTTGAGAAATTATAATCGTAATTTAAAAGTGAAAAAAAAATGCACAGTATGGCATTCAATTGTTTGATAACCACAAATATTTAAGGATGGGATGTAACTCTGCAAACTAGCAGCTGGAGAGAACTGTATGCCATGTCTTTCATCCAGGCACCTTTGTCACTGAGAGTTTAATGTTTTCAGTTCATATTAGTGAAGGGTAGACTCTTTTATTAGTAGCTTGGGGGAAGTGTTTTGAACCAAAGCTCTAACCTCCACTAGCCTTTTAGCTTCACTCACTGGATGTGCAGTAGATATTTCCTGCTGTGGGAGATTCTGAAACTAGACATCTCCCACTTACCACACTCGAGGTGAAATCTTTTTTTAAGAGTCACAAGACTCGGGAATTCTCTTTCTCTAAGGGTGGTGGAAGTAGAGTCTTTGAAGGTTTTTAAGGCAGTATCAGTAAGATATTTGAAAAACAAGCTTCTGAGCGATTACTCCAGGTAGAGGTTACAATCAGATCAGTCGTGATTAAGTTAATTGATAGTGCAGTATTATGGTTCTGTGTGGCCTTTTACTGTTCCTCAGTCGTATCTTCAATTTGGCTATTCACTGCACCTGTCATGACCCGAGAACATTGCAAACTATGTTACATTACGTTATAGCACCCTTTCCAGTTTAATGACATCCTTCCTACAGCGGGGGACCAGAACTAAAAGCACTACAGGCACCTAGTGTTTCACGTGAAAAGCAATGTGTAAATCAAATATATGCCAGGCACTGCATGCGACTACGCTGACATACGGTGCCAGGCAAAATTTGAGTGCGTTATTCCGAAAATTAGAGTGCATAAATTAAAGTTTAGTAATTAGACAAACATGTTTGTCTAAAATCGCGTAAATCAAGCATGTGTAAAACGGAAAGAACCAGTACTCCAAATATGGCCACCTTATACACCAAAACTTTCCAAATCTTGTACTCACAGATGAAGGCACGCATGCTAGACACAACGTTCCTGTGTTGCCACTTCTATGGAACTTTGTACCTGCACCCCAAGGTGTCATAAGTTTTAGGAGCAGAATTAGGCCATTCAGCCCATCAAGTCTACTCCACTATTCAATCAAGGCTGATCTATCTCTTCCTCCTAACCCCATTCTCCTGCCTTCTCCCCATAACCCTTGACACCTGTATTAATCAAGAATCTATCTATCTCTGCCTTAAAAATATCCATTGACTTGGCCTCCACAGCCTTCTGTGGCAAAGAATTCCACACATTCACTACCCTCTGACTAAAGAAATTCCTTCCCATCTCCTTCTCAAAGGATCGTCCTTTAATTCTGAAGCTAAGACCTCTGGTCCTGGACTCTTTCCCTAGTGGAAACATCCTCTCCATATCCACTCTATCCAAGCTTTTCACTATTCGGTAAGTTATGTCTCTGTGCCACAACAATCCCTAGGCTCCACCATCCACTATGCAAGTCCCAGCAATGTCATTGCAAAATATATAACCTTGCATTTAGCTGAATTAAACTCCATTTGTCACAACTCGGCCCATCGGCCCAGTCGATCAAGATCCCATTGTCATTCTCGACAACATTCTTCACCATCGACTATGCCATCAATTTTAGTGTCATCTGCAAACTAAATAATCCCTGCTACCATCATTCACATCCAAATCGTTAATATAAATAACATAACTGGATCCAGCACCGATCTCTATGATGCTTGTACAGGCCTCCGGTCTGAAAACCATCCATCTACCACCACCTTTCTTTCAAGCCTACTTTGTATCCAATTGGCCAGCACAGCCTGGATCCCATGTGAGAGATATCTTATCCCTCAGACCATCTCTGATTTTTATCATTTCCAGTCGTCTGCCTTCCACAGCTTCCAATCTTATCATTCCCCAGCCCTGCATGGCCCTATTTTATCTGCCAAAAATCCATAAGCAGAACTGCCTTGGCAGACCCATTGTTTCTGCCTGCTCCTGCCCCATGAGTTTGAACAAAGTCAAAGAGTCTGAAGACAGGTCCCGACCTGAAACGTCCCCCATCCTTTTTCTCCAGAGAAGCTTCCTGAGCGCAGAGTTACTCCAGCACTCTGTGTCTATCCCATGTGATCTAACCTTCCAGACCAGCCTACTATGCGGTATCTTGTCTAAAGGTTGGCTAAAGTCCATGTAGACAACATCTACCGCACTGCCCTCGCCAATCTTCTTGATCACCTCTTCAAGAAAACCCCAAAAGAATATGACCCCACATACTGCAGCGAGGTTGCCTGGTTAAGCAATTGTCTAGTCATGGTTGTAATATAGTTCCTGCTGCAGTTAGCTTTATGCAAATATCCAACAGACAGCTATTAGTTAATCACCTAATAACTACGATTTTAAGACACAGTCCTGACATTGCACTAAGATATTCAATTACAATTTCAATTAAAAGCACAGCAGACAAATCGGGCAGCATTTCTGTATGAGGAGCACTCTACAGGCATTGCTTTTGCCTGGATTATTTGATGTGGACTCAGACACCTGCTTACTCTTTGAGGCTTGTGACTCAATTTTCATTGTGGCGTTTACCCCTCCAGAATAGTGGGTAACGTTTCCAACATCTGATCGGTAGCAGAGTACGCGGCTTGCTCAGTACTGCAATGCATGGGAATGTTAGCCAGGATGGCTGGCACAAGCCCACAGCACTTTGACCAGGGGCTGCTAATTGATTGATGGTATGCTGAGCAGCAAAGCTGCGGAGATGATTCCTGGCTTGTGCTGAGTGGCAGAATTTGCTGGTGCAGAATAGAGGCTTTACAGTAGATTTCTGCTTCTGCATCTCCATACCGTAAAGAGAGGTGAGTAAATTTGTTACAGCATTGCATGCAGTTATGATGACCCATATTATAGGTAGGATGTGAAGGTGCAGAAAATATTCACAAAGGTTTTGCCGAGACTGGAGGGGTTGAGTTACAAAGTGAGACTGGAAGGCTTGGGCTCTGGAGCGAATGCTTTGCATGAAGGGATTCAAAGTAAATAGCAAATTTGCAGATGACACAAAGCTGGGTGGCAGTGTGAACTGTGAGGAGGATGCTATGAGAATGCAGGGTGACTTGGACAGGTTGGGGGAGTGGGCAAATGCATGGCAGATGAAGTTTAATGCGGATAAATGTGAGGTTATCCACTTTGGTAGCAAAAACAGGAAGGCAGATTACTATCTAAATGGCGTCAAGTTGGGAAAAGGGGATGTACAACGGGATCTGGGGGTCCTTGTACATCAGTCTATGAAAGTAAGCATGCAGGTACAGCAGGCAGTGAAGAAAGCGAATGGCATGTTGGCCTTTATAACAAGAGGAATCGAATTTAGGAGCAAAAAGGTCCTTCTGCAGTTGTACAGATTCCTAGTGAGACCACACCTGGAGTATTGTGTGCATTCTTGCTATTGAGGAAGTGCAGCGTAGGTTTACAAGGTTAATTCCCGGGATGGCGGGACTGTTATATGCTGAGAGAATGGAGCAGCTGGGCTTGTATACTCTGGAGTTTAGAAGGATGAGAGGGTCTCTCATTGAAACATATAAGATTGTTAAGGGTTTGGACACGCTAGAGGCAGGAAACATGTTCCCGATGTTGGGGGAGTCCAGAACCAGGGGCCACATTTTAAGAATAAGGAGTAAGCCATTTATAATGGAGACGAGGAAACACTTTTTCTCACAGAGAGTGGTGAGTCTGGAATTCTCTGCCTCAAAGGGCGGTGGAGGCAGGTTCTCTGGATGCTTTCAAGAGAGATCCAGATAGGGCTCTTAAAAATAGCGGAGTCAGGGGATATGGGGAGAAGGCAGGAACGGGGTACTGATTGGGGATGATCAGCCATGATCACATTGAATGACGGTGCTGGCTCAAAGGGCAGAATGGCCTACTCCTGCACCTATTGTCTATTGTCTAATGCAGCTGTGCCTAATCCTATAGTGGCTAACCCTTATAGAGGATTATAAAATCATGAGGTACAGAGATAAAGTGAGTGATCACATTCTTTTTCCCAGGGAAGGATAGTCTAAAGCTAGAGGACGTAGGTTTAACGTGAGAGGGAAAACATTTAAAAGATACCTAAGGGACAGATTTTGCACCCGCAGGGTGATGGGGTGTGTGAGCAGCCAGAGGAGGTAGTGTAGGTGGGTACATTTATAATGTCAAAAGACATTTGGACAGATATATGAATAGGAAGGGTTTAGAGATATAGGGGCTAAATGCAGGCATTCGGGACTAGCCCAGAACGCCAATTTGGTTAACATTAGCAATATGGGTTGAAGGGCCTGTTTCAATGCTGTTCACCTCCATGATGCTATGACTCTATGTGGCCATTACTCTATGTGGCCATGTCTGCCAGAAGAGGCCTGTGGGCATTTATTGAGGCTAGGAATAGGCTCTAAACTGGTAGAATGATCTTCATACAACCATGATCTAGCCTTACACAGATGATTGGGTACAGGGACGTGCCAGATTCTGGATTAGTACGGCTGTCAGGAGTTACGGGGAGAAGGCAGGAGAATGGGGTTGAGAGGGAAAGATAGATCATCCATGATTGGATGGTGAAGTATACGATGGGCCGAATGGCCTAATTCTGCTCAAATGGCATGACATTTTCGGGGGAGGCAAGGTTGTGATTGATAAGAGAATAGGGGGGAAGAGGTTAAATTGTTAGTGCCCCTTATGGCACATACTGGGAGAGGAGGCCATTCAGCCCTTCAAACTGATGTGTCATTTGGTGAGATCGTGGCTGGCCTTCCAATCCCATTGATTCCCACGGTCCCACGCTATGTACAAGGATCAACTGACTGCTATTAGAATTAATTTAACCTGTGATCCACTGCTTAATGGAAGAGGCCACGTGTGCACCATCTGTTTTGTGAAGAATTGTTTCCTAACTTGCCTCCTGCCACTGACTTTTAAGCGTTTCTGTCCTTGTGATAAACTCCCTTGTGGATAAAGTTAATAGCACCTTGCCCAATGTGTTAATAGCACCTTGCCCAATCTTCAAAGCTGTCTGGCAAGAGCATGCTTGCTGTGATGTGGTTGGGTACCAAACTCAGAGATTAGCAATATTGCTGTGTGACAGATCACCCTGTCTGAAGTGAAATGCTCAGGATTACTATGCAGCTGGAAGTTCACGGGCTGCTGTTCTTAATCAGATTTGAACCAGTGGTGCGGTTCACTGAATAGAAATGCAGTGTCAGATTAGATCCCATTTGCCCTCCATTTCCTTTCATCTCTTCCTTCTTGAGGCTAGCATGTTTTGATGCTAGTTTTTGTTTCTCCAGGTTGTGTTCTGGTAACAGGCCTGCTAAATGTTATCCTCCCTCCTTTCCAGAGCGGAGGTGTTGCATTGGATGTGTTGTCACTGTCCCAACGGAGAGCTTGTTTTACACGTGTGATACATGGTAGTTTGACTGCTAGTTACTACATTGCTCGTGTCAATATATTGGCAATGTCCATCAATGGTAGAAGGTTGACTGCGAATTGCTTAGCTTTTCAACTACATCAGCTGAGTGGAGCAGTTTTATTTGTGGTGTTCCTCTCCTACGCTTCCACTGTAATTGTAGGGGGTATAGAGATGCAACACAGATACAGGCCCTTGGGCCCATCATATCCATACTGACCTCACCCATCAGCAATGATCCCATTTGCCTGCATTATGAACGTAATACTCGTTGCCTTGGCTTTTTAACCCTCTGTCTAAATTACTCTTAAACATGTTAGACAAGTTATGACAATTTTGGAGGGATATGGACCAAACATAGGCAGGTGGGACTAGTGTAGCAGGGACATGTTGGCCACAGTGGGCCAACAGTTTCCACACCGTATCTGATTAGTTGTGTCAGATTCCACCACCACCTCTGACAGTGTGTTCCAGATAGTAACCAAACTTTGTGCATTAAAAAATATATATTAAAAATGGGAGAGCTACGTGGAAATAGGACATCTCAGTGCTGGGAGGTCAACTAACTAGATGCTGCCTTTATTTCAGTGTCTTCTGTTCTGCCTTTCCACAGCTGATGCTCAAATTTATGACGACTCTACTACTCCAGAGAACCTTTGAACTCAACTTTAGAGATATAGCGCGGAAACAGGCCCTTCGGCCCACCAACTCGGCCGACCAGCGATCACCCAGTACACTGGCACTATCCTACACTAGAGGGACAATTTACAATTTTAACCCAAACCAAATAGCCTACAAAACTGTACGTCTTTGGAATGTGAGAGGAAACCAGAGAACTCCTAAGCAGTCACAGGGAGAACATACAAATTCCATACAGACATTATTCATAGTCATGATCAAACCCGATCTCTGGTGCTGCAAGGCAGCAACTCTACTGCTGCGCCACTGTGCCGCCTGTCAAAACCACTTTCTCTGTTTTCTGCAGAGTAAGGTCGTGTAAAATTTGTACCCGTTGAACAACAACACTCTTGGTGCCTGTCATTGATTCAACCACTTTTCAGTTTGTCCTCTGGATTAGTTCAATAGGAAAATGAAAGGATTTGTTATAATAGAACCCATTATGGCTGTTTGCGCAAGGAATAAGCATTTCTCTTTCCCATTTCTCCTGGTTCCTTTCTCGACTTTTATTGCCTCTTCACTTTTCCTCCCTTCCTCCCTTCCTCCCCTCACGTTTCCCCATAGCACCAAAAGGCCTGTACGTGTCAGACTACACCCCAGAGGTACACGAGCACTGGCTTTGCTGGGGAATGTTGTACTTGGATTGAGGCTCTGCTTGAATCAGCAATTCTATGAAATGCAGACATAAAACAGCTACACTTGCACATTCTTTTTCTCCCGCCTGTTAAGCCATACATTTAGTATAAACAGATCACAAATTGCTAATCAAAGACATATTTCATGCAATAAATTATTTTTTCAAATTTGATTTAAAGAAAGTTTTCCCTTCCACTTTGGGTGTGGCCATCCATCTATTACAGATGGTTGTCATGTTTCTTGTCAAATGTACTGTTCCAGCAGTGTTCTGATTTATCACCAACAGGCAATACATCGTAAGTTTAAACTGCCGGCTTGGAGAGAAATGGATAGTCAACGTTTTGGGTTGGGACCCTTCTTCAGTCTGAAGAAGGATCATGACCCGAAATGTCGACTGTCCATTTCCCTCCACAGATGCTGCCACAAATTCTTCAGACTATATTTTTTGCTTCAGTGAACACAAAGTGCTGGAGTAACTCAGTGGGTCAGGTAGCACTGGGAACTCCTCTTCAGACTGAAGAAGAATCCTGACTTGAAATGTCGCCTATCCATGTTTTCCAGAGATGTTGCCTGACCTGCTGAGTTTCTCCAGCACTTTAAGTCCTTTTGTGTAAGGCAACATCTGCAGTTCCTTGTTTCTATATTATTTGCTCAAGATTTCGGCTTCTAATAATTCAGGCCTCTGATAATTCTCTGTTAGCCATCAAGACAGATATTCCAATACCATATAAGACGGAAGAATCTCCATTTCTACAGCATCTTTCACATTTCGTGTTGATGTCTAAGATTTTCACAGTTAATGAAACCACTTCTGAACTTTTGACAGTGATGTTGATAATGTGGCAGACAATTTGCACACAGCAACTTTCTGCATACAACAGCGACAATGAGCAATAATTGTGAGCTGTTTTTAGAAATGTTGATGATGGATAAATATTGGCCAGGAACTGAGATAATTTCCTTACTTTTCACAATAGCACAATGAGACCTTTTGTGATTGCCCGGCAGAGTACGTGGGTGCTCGGTGCGTTTTGACTTAAAGACGGCATCAACTGAGTAGGATACCCTCAGAATACACAAAATGCTGGAGTAACTCAGCGGGTCAGGCAGCATCTCAGGAGAAAAGGAATGTGACTTTTGGGCCGAGACCATTCTTCAGACTCTGAAGAAGTCAGAGTCTCGATCCGAAACTTTTCCCCAGAGATGCTGCCTGTCCCGCTAGGTTATTCCAGCATTATCTTCTTTCATTCCATATTCCAGTGTCTATCTTCTTTGTAAACCAGCATCTGCAGTTAGTTCAGATTCCTGCCTTCAGAATAGTTTAGTTTAGAGATACAGCGTGGAAACAGTACCTTTGGCCCACCGAGCCTGCGCCGACCAGAGATCCTTGCACATTAACGCTGTTCTACACACTAGTGACAATTTACAATGTTACCAAGCCAATTAGCCTGCTGACCTACAAACTTTACCTCCCCACTCGACACAACCGCAGGAGATGCAACATCTCTCCCTTTAACTCCCGCCTCGACTCCATCCAAGGACCCCGACAATCTTTCCAGGTGAGGCAGAGGTTCACTTACACCTCTTCCAACCTCAGCTACTGTGTTCCCTGTTCCAGGTGTCAACTCCTGTAAATTGGCGAGTCTAAGCGCAGGCTTGGCGATTGTTTCGCTGAACACCTCCGCTCACTCCGCCTTAACCTACCTGATCTCCCAGTTCCTCAGCACTTTAACTCTTCCTCCCATTCTCAATCTGACCTTTCTGTCCTGGGCCTCCTCCATTGTCAGAGTGAGGCCCAGCACAAATTGGAGGCCTAGCCCACCTCATATTTTGCTTGGGTAGCTCACACCCCGGCAGTATGAACATTGACTTCTCTAACTTCAAATGGCCCTTGCTTTCCCTCTCTCTCCATCCCCTCCTCCTTCCCAGTTCTCCAACCAGTCTTAATGTCTCCGACTACATTCTATCTCTGTGCCGCCCACTCTCCTGACATCAGCCTGAAGAAGGGTCTTGACCCGAAACGTCACACATTCCGTTTCTCCGGAGTGCTGCCTGTCCTGCTGAGTTACTCCAGCATTTTGTGTCAGCCTACAAACCTATACGTCTTTGTAGTGTAGAAGGAAACTAGAGCACCCCGGAGAAGCAGGTCACGGGGAGAACATACAAATTCAGTACAGATAGCAACTAAATAGCACAGATAAAAATTTCAATGTTATTATAATGTACATGACAAGCTGGAGAGGGTACAGAGAAGATTTACAAGGATATTGCCAGGACTAGAGGGTGTGAGCTATAGGGAGAGGTTGAAAGGGACTCTATTCCTTGGAGCACAGGAGGATGTGGGGTGATCTTAAGAGGTGGATAAACCCATGAGTGGATTAGATCGGGTAGATGCAAAGAGTCTCTTGCCGAGAGTGGGTGAATCGAGGATCAGAGGACATGGGTTTAAGGTGATGGGGAAAAGATTTAATAGGAATCTGAGGGGTAACATTTTCACACAAAGGGTGGTGGGTGTATGGGACAAGCTGCCAGAGGATGTAGTTGAGGCAAGGACAATCCCAGCATTTAAGACACAGTTCGACAGGTACATGGATAGGACAGGTTTGGAGGGATATGGACCAAACGCGGGTAGGTGGGACTAGTGTAGCTGGGACATGTTGGCCAGTGATGGCAAGTTGAGCATGAAGGGTCTGTTTCCACACTGTCACTCTATGGCATGACACTTTCAATGCCTTGTAACTGGTTCATTTTAAATTTTGTTGTACATGGTTCATGTTACAATGACAATAAAGAAACTATTCTATTCTATTCTCTATTCTATCCTTTGACTGGTGGCAGACCAATTTCCCTCCGGGATAAATAAAGTAGTATCGTATTGTATCGTAGTCAGAATCGAACCCGGTGGTGCTGCAAGGCAGCAACTCTACCGCTGTGCCACTGTGCCGCCCCTAGTTGGACGGTTTTTGTGCTCAAGACTCTGGAATCGGACTTGAACCAATTGAGTCAGAGCTGTCCGATCACAGGGAGTGCTGCAGTGTTGGAAGTACCATCCTCAGAGAGGGATCATAAGATCATGCAGCACTATTTTAAAGAGATTATTTTGCACCGGTATCATGGCCAACAATCTGATGAATTTCAAGATGCCCCTGCCATTCTCAATAAATATAACTTTCTGTTGAACAACTGAAATGATTTTGTGTGGCAATATGGAAGGAGCTTGGGTTCCTATTCACTAAATCTTTGGTGTAGCCAATTTTGAGCATTTCCTTTTAAATCAACACTTGAACAGATTATCTGGTCATTGTCCTGCCACCATGCTGTGGCCTAATTGCTTATTGTGTTTCCAAAGTACTTTGTTGTAAAGTGCATTTGGTTGGTTTGGGGATGTTGAGAGCAGTATGTGAATGCTGTTTGAATTTGACTTAAATCATTTTTATAAAATAAATAATTATTAGTTCTGGAGTCTTGCATGTGCTTTGTCTTTTTCTCTCCCCCCCCCCCCCCCCCCCCCCCCCTAGATTGTTTACTTCACACCCAATGCTTTCATTTGCACAACACCGTAGAAAGCATCCTATCAGGATGTATCACTGCTTGCTTTGGCAACTGCTCTGCCCAAGACTACAAGAAATTGCAGCACACAAACAAAGCTTTTCACTGTGATAATAAGAAAGCAATAGCAGGAGAAAAGTGGCCTCTAAAATGGGGTATGTATCCCAGCTTTTGAAAGTGTGTCTTTTGTACTTAATCAAACCCGTCTGGCTTTGGGATAGACACACAAGTGGCTGCAGATGCTGGAACCTGGAGCAAAAACAAACTGCTGTAGCAATTCAATGGATCAGGCATCACCCGTGGAGAGAAATGGACAGTTGACGCTTCGACAGTCGAGACCTTCATCAGGACTGAAAAAGTAGAGGGGAAATGAGATGAGGCGAAGTGATTGGGCCAGAGGTGGCAAAGATGGGAAGACCCTGGTGAAGAGGATAGACACAATGCCGAAGTAACTCAGTCTTTCAGGCAGCATCTCTGGATAGAAGGAATGGGTGACGTTTCGGGTCGAGACCCTTCACCCATTCCTGCAATACATAGATACTGCCTGTCCCGCTGAGTTAATCAAGCATTTTGTGTCTATCTTCGGTGTAAACCAGCATCTGCAGTACTTTCCTACACATTCTTATGAGATGGGGTTCATTGGCAAATGGAGTCAAGTTCAAGTTCAAGTGAGTTTATTATCATGTGTCCCTGTATAGGACAATTAAATTCTTGCTTTGCTTAAGCACACAGAAAATAGTAGGCATTTACTACAAAACAGATAAATGTGTCCATATACCATGATATAAATATATACACACATGAATAAATAAACTGGTAAAGTGCAAATAACAGAAAGTGGTTATTAATAATCAGAGTTTTGTCCGAGCTAGGTTTAATAGCCTGATGGCTGTGGGGAAGTAGCTATTCCTGAACCTGGTTGTTGCAGTCTTCAGGCTCCTGTACCTTCTACCTGAAGGTAGCAGGGAGATGAGTGTGTGGCCAGGATGGTGTGGGTCTTTGATGATACTGCCAGCCTTTTTGAGGCAGCGACTGCGATAAATCCCCTCGATGGAAGGAAGGTCAGAGCCGATGATGGACTGGGCAGTGTTTACTACTTTTTGTAGTCTTTTCCTCTCCAGGGCGCTCAAATTGCCGAACCAAGCCACGATGCAACCGGTCAGTATGCTCTCGACTGTGCACCTGTAGAAGTTAGAGAGAGTCTTCCTTGACAATCCGACTCTCAGTAATCTTCTCAGGAAGTAGAGGCGCTGATGAGCTTTTTTGATAATTGCGTTAGTGTTCTCGGACCAGGAAAGATCTCCAGAGATGTGCACGCCCAGGAATTTGAAGTTCTTGACCCTTTCAACCATTGACCCGTTGATATAAATGGGGCTGTGGGTCCCCCTCCTACTCCTTCCAAAGTCCACAATCAGTTCCTTGGTTTTGCTGGTGTTGAGGGCCAGGTTATTGCGCTGGCACCATATGGACAGTTGCTCGATCTCTCTTCTGTATTCTGACTCATCCCCATCAGTGATACGCCCCACAATAGTGGTGTCGTCAGCGAACTTGATGATGGAGTTCGCACTGTGGTTCACTACGCAGTCATGGGTATAGAGTGAGTACAGCAGGGGGCTGAGCACGCAGCCTTGAGGTGCTCCCGTGCTGATTGTTATCGAGGCTGACACATTTCCACCAATACGAACAGACTGTGGTCTGTGGATGAGGAAGTCGAGGATCCAGTTGCAGAGGGATGCGCAGAGACCCAGTTCTGCGAGTTTGGTAACCAGTTTGGAGGGGATGATTGTGTTAAATGCCGAGCTGTAATCAATGAATAACAGCCTGACATATGAGTTTTTGTTGTCCAAGTGGTCCAGTGCGGAGTGGAGGGCCAGCGAGATCGCATCCACCGTTGATCTGTTGTGGCGGTAAGCGAACTGCAGTGGGTCCAGGTTTTTGTCGAGGTAGGAGTTGATTTGCTCCATGATCAACCTCTCAAAGCACTTCATCACCACCGGCGTTAGTGCCACTGGTCGATAGATATGGGGGAAAGATGGGGTAGAGATGGCCACAGAGGCTGGGTGGTGATAACAAAGGGCTGCAGTTTATGGAATCTGGTCGGAAAGGGAGAATGGAACCTAATAAGGAATGGATGGTGGGAAAATGGAAACAGTGGAGGGAGGGGATAGAGGACCCAGTGACAATGGGCTTTAGGATTACACAAAGGTGGGCTGGTGTTGATTAACAAGATGGTACAAAGTAATAGCCTGAGGTGGTTTGATTTCTCGGAATGCAAGTACGGTATAGGTGGGGTAATCCACGTAGGCTTTCAACAGTTAACCTGCTTGGTTATTTTAAGTGGAGCTGTCTGAAGAAGGGTTTCGGCCCGAAACGTCGCCTATTTCCTTCGCTCCATAGATGCTGCTGCACCCGCTGAGTTTCCCCAGCAATTTTGTGTACCTTTGATTATTTTAAGACCTATTGCTGATGGGAATGCTATAATTAACTCTCGTTCTACTCATTGGTACTTTTTCTCTCCCATTGTTTAGTCAGCTTAGTTATCATGGTTACTGCTTGCAACTCTCCTGGTTGCTCAATGGGTTGAAGAAGCTGCTAGCTGAAATTGTACAGCTCAGAAAGGTGAAACCCAAACAGAGAATGCAGGAGCATTGCAATGTTTCGTTTCTCAGTGCAAAGAGAAACAGAGTTGCTATTTCAGCTTGAAACGAGTGAGAAATGTGAAATTAGGAGTCAGTAATCGCTACGATCTTTTAGGCTTTCACTAAATTATCTATTAGTCCTGCTGGGTTGGAGAAGTGAGAGAGAGGATGGTTGAGTGGTTGTTGTGTTTCACAATTTAACCTTGGTCTGCGCATGGTAACATGACTCCCCAGGATAGAATGGGATCTGGCAAAGCTCTGCCCTGTGATTGTACACGTGGGAGTTGAGGAATTGATTATTCAGGAGGAGGAGAATTAAAGAAATAGAAAGTCAATTGTAACAAATTGCAGAGCACAGGGAAAGTAACACTTTAAATGAACATAACACAAAGTGGTGGCACAGTGGCGTAGCGGTAGAGTTGCTGTCTTACGGTGCCAGAGACCAGGGTTCGATCCTGACTGCGGGTGCTGTTTGTACGGAGTTTGTACATTCTTCTCACGACCACATGGGTCTCTCAGAGTGCTCCTGTTTCCTCCCACACCCCAAAGACATACAGGTTTGCAGGTTAATTGGCTTTGGTAAAATTGTAAATCGTCCCTAGTGTGTAGTAGGATAGTGCTAGTGTACGGGGTGATCATTGGACGGCATGGACATGGTGGGCTGAAGGGCCTGTTTCTGTGCTGTAAAGTCTAGTGCTGGAGGAACTCAACGGGTCAAGCAGCATTTGTGGAGGTAAAAGATAGTTGATGTTTTGTGTCCGAACCTTCGGCAGTAATTTTGCAGCAAGTAGAATACTTTATCATACAGTTTGCACTAACATCTCATTTGCAACCTAATAAATATTTCCAACCCATTCCAGATCATGAATTACACAAAATAAAGTGGTTTACAACAAGTTATTTCAAAGTTCTTTGTAGTTTGCAGCAAGTAGAATACTTTTTAATACTTTCTCAAGAAGGATCTCGATCTGAAACATTGCCTGTCCATTCCCTCCACATATACTGCCTGTCCCCCGGAGTTCCTCCAGCACCATGGTTTGCTCAAGATTCCAGCATCTGCAATTCCTAGTGTCTCCATTTAATTTAATTTAATTATTTTGAAGAGGAATTATTTGGATGCTCGTTGCAACAGCTGAAAAAAGTCCAGAATATTAAACTGAGAGAGGGGTTGGAGAAAAGTGTATTGGATGGATGAGATTAATACCTATGGAACCTTAACCTAACAGTTAGCATTTTCAAGCCAGGAAGTAAAAAAACTTCATTGGAATTTGAGGAATGTTGAAGTGAAGAAGTAAAAAACTTTAATTCATTCAATTATTACATTATCTTGCAAGAGCATGCCATACTGCCTATCTACTGGCTCCTGGGAGGAGAAAGTTGGTCACTGAGGAAGTGTGACTTGAGTGGCCATGAATTTTAGTTAAAGTGGTGGAATTATTTCTTTGAAACAAAATGTTTAAGAAGAATTGAAAAAGATAGATGCTTCCAGCAAAGGGAGGGGGGGGGGGGGGGGATGTCAGAGTCTTAGGATAAATGGCTAATCATTTCGAACAGAGAGAATGGAAAATTCCTGTAGTCATTTTACTGTGGGCAGCCATTGTATGCTTACGGGCAGATTGATGTTTGGAAAGGAAGATGATTGAATGCAATGGGATCAGGCAGAAAGGTGTTGAAGTATCAACCACAATATTAAATAGCAGAACAGACTTAAGATTGCAGGATTTATTTTTCATCATGCTGGAAAGGGTGCAGAAAAGATTTACGAGGATGTTGCCAGGACCCGAGGGTCTAAGCTATAGGGGGAGGTTGAGCAGGCTAGGACTCTATTCCTTGGAGCGCAGGAAGATGAGGGGTGATCTTATAGAGGTGTACAAAATCACGAGAGGAACAGATCAGATAGATGCACATAGTCTTTATGCCCAGAGTGGGGGAATCGTGAACCAGAGGACATGGGTTTAAGGTGAGAGGGGGAATGATTTAATAGGAACCTGAGGGATAGCTTTTTCACACAAAGGGTGGTGGTTGTGTGGAATGAGCTGCTGGAGGAGATAATTGAGGCAGGTATTATCGCAACATTTGAGAAAAATTTAGATAGATACATGGATAGGACGGGGTTAGAAGGATATGGGCCAAACACAGGAAGGTGGGACTAGTGTAACTGGGACATGTTGGCCAGTGTGGGCAATTTGGGTCAAAGTGCCTGCTTCAACACTCTAAGACTATGACTTTATTAAAACAACCCCAGATAAATCAAAGCAAGTTGGCCACTACACAGTTAAAATAATTATACATTATCAGTCACACACACATGTCAGTGATTTCCAAATGTTTGCGATACTGGTAAGTGATCTTGTTGAAACTGTGAACGTCTCTGACAACTAGTTTGTCTTGGGCTAATATTTCTCTAGTTTGTGAAAGGAGCTTTTAACTTCTGCACTTTTGAGGTTAAGAAGCCAACATTAATGGTCGGGCTTCATTGTCAGAGATTTTGCCTCCATTGCAAAGGCTGAGTCAGGTTTGGAGTACCAACTGCAGTTCAGGAAATTCTGGAATGTGATGTGGATCAAAGGTTTTGTAGGGTCAAGAATTCCTTGAACAAAGTATTGATTTTTGCCAAGTGAAATAGAGGGACAGAATTCAATAGGTTGGTGAACTCAATGGGGAAAATGAAGAAGCGCAGTGTGATCAGGTTCACTGGCAACATTAATATCTACACAATAGAGTGGGATTGACTAATGACAATATTGTTTTCACTGAGTTACAAATGAATTTAGGAAATTAATTCTTATGGTTTTATTTTTAAAGCTGTGCAAACACTAACCCTGTATGCATTTGTTTCCCCCTTCCTCTAGACAATGCAGCCACAATTGACATACAGTTCCTGGGGCAAGTCTTAAACTTTGCCCACTTTTCTAATTGAGTTCAGCAGTCTGGTTTTGCAGACAGACATTTACTTCCTCTCTGAACTGTACATTTAGCCACGGAGCCGTATAGCACAGAAACCAGCCCTTTAGTCTACCACGTCCATGCCAGTCCATCTTCAGCAATCACATTTACCTCCATCCTCCTAAGCATTACACGTTCAATAGCCTGTCTAAATGTCTCTTAAACCTAGTAATCGCAGCTGATTTCACTACTACCTCTGGCAATGAGTTCCAAAATCAACATCTGTTTAATGAGATAACTTTCATTTGAACCTATGCCATCTTGTTTTTGATCCTACTACTGTGGCAAATCAATTCTGATAAGTCTATGCCATCTATATCTTTATATACCTCTATCAGATAATCTCTTGGCCTCTTTTACTCCAGGGAAAACAAGCTCCCCCTATCCAATCTCTCCCCATAACACAATTCCTCCAATCCAAGCAATGCCCTGATGAATCTACCATGCACATTTTCCAAAGCGATCACACCTTTCCCATTATATGTGACCAAAACTGCACGCAATCTGCACCCGCCATTCAATTGAATGGAGGTTTAGCCAACCACTCTCTGATCTTTACCATACTACTTTCAGCAAAGGTTACACCTGAAATCCAAATTTCCTCAAGGAAGCGAGACCAGGAGAACTCTTCTACACTCTCTTCTGCCTGTTTGTGAGTGTGGTATGGTGGCGCAGTGCTCCACCATGATTCCCAGGTTCAATCCTGACTACGGGTGCTGTTATCTTCGGGTGCTCCGTTTCCTCCCACACTCCAAAGATGTGCAGGTTTGTTGGCTGACTTGCTTGGTAAAATTGTTATCGTCCCTAGTGTCTGTAGGATAGTGTTAATGTGCGGGGATAGCTGGTCGGCATGGACTCGGTGGGCCGAAGGGCCTGTTTCCTTTGGTATTTCTAAACTGTCCATTAACCCTCGCATTTGCTGACTGTGAGTCGCTAATCCAACAACTAAAATATGGCTACTCCCTCTCTGTCACCAATTCTGTGGTGTAAATGTTGACCCAGACTAGGAGAACTCTTCTACACTCTTCCCTGTCTGTCTGTGAGGGTAGATGGGGCCTGAGTATAACCCTGTCCTAATTGATAATGCAGACCACCTTCAGTTTTGCACAGAAGTGTTGGCCTTGATTATGTGCTTGTGTGGGTGTCAATGTCAGTTTAATCCTCTGTGCATGTGTGTAACCTGTAATGTCAGTTGAAAGTTTCAGCAGCTCGAGTGGGGATTTAACATCCCTGGTTAAGAGCTGCCTTGCAGTAGGTAATTAGCCTGATGTGTACAGTAAAAAAAAAAAGCCCTCACCCAGCCTCCAGGGTCACTTTGGAATCATTACACAACAGCTGCATGTTATGTCCAAGGTAGCCCTAATTCATGAAAAGCCAATAGGTACTTGGGTATATTTCTGAAGGGAATTGAGTGATGTGTTACGAATGTTAAAAGTAGTAAATCAGGTAAACATTATATTTATTGAACAGCAATTGTAAAACTCCAGTAAGCTGTCGTCCTTGGAACTTGGGTGGAGCCAGGCTAACTGATTTTTCTGAACAATTGGACCGTACTTTTATGAGTGTCCAAATACACTTTTATTTGGGTTCCTTAATACTTTGCACCTTGGTATATGGAGTTTTCCAGTGAACTTAAGGTTAAAGGAAGCAAGAAATTGAACTGGATGAGTTTCAGTTTACAGGCGCTCTCCGTCTTGCATAATAGGCGACTGGCAGAAATTCTGTAAGACCACTGCTTTATTTTTGAGTCGCACATCTTGGTAGCAGTGCACAACTGCGCATGCAGTCTTTTACGCAAGTCAGTCAGCTGTTCTCATTGCTCCCCCTGTTGTCTCCACACTGGAAACATACACACAGCTGTCCGTGTGTATGTACAGTGTTTGTTCGCGAATGTCCATACTTGCTGAACTCTTCACCATGGAGAACTGGCTAACGAGAAGAAGGGAAGGAGACATCTGTCATTGCCAGACCTGCAGGAATACCCTGGAGTTTCCAGCACACTGCTTCAAGTAGTCTAGGAGAAAATGGCAATGGCATTTAAAAAGTATTTAAAACTTGTTAAAAGTATTGCTTATTGAAAACGAGGCTAGTGGTGAACATGATTGAGCGGAGTATCGAAAGTCTGCTTTCTTGTGGGAAATCAGGGTGCCATGCGGTTGTAGATTGCAGGTGTGGCATTTCTTCAGCCTGGAAGAGTGTTCCGTGTATATTATGCGTGTTTTTAACCCCTCTTTGTGTATTTGGGGAGGTTGCTCGTCAAGTTCTGATTGGCCTTCAGGCCCACTCTCCTGACCTTTGGCCACTTGGTGTGTGAGAGGCGGGAAGTCATTTGGGATATTGTCGATCTGTTCCAGGGCCCAACCAGGTGACCATTCACAGGTCAACGTTCAAAGCTACTAGTGTAGATGGGACATGTTGGCTGGTGTGGGCAAGTTAGGCCGAAGGGCCTGTTTCCACACTGTATCGCTCTATGACTCTGTACAACAAGGATAATATCGCTCTATGACTCTGTACAACAAAGATCCTCCGTACAATTAAAGCATGGAATGATCTCCACCCTACTATAGTTACCCAACCAGATGCAACTAAATTTAAAGTAGCTCTTTCTTCCCAATAGCCCTTTCTGGCTTAAGTCCTCCCTCCACCACCTCCAGTTTAAATTCCATTTGGAATATTTTGGAGGACCAAGAAACCAAGAAACCAAGATTCCGTCCAACCAGAATTGACCACTTGATGGCTTTCATGGTTACAGATCAGGAAACCACTTTACAAACGGGATCACACTGCCTTGAGGTGAGCGGAGATTTTGTGTTAAATGTGCCATGAACTACGCTCTGCTTGTTGCCGGCAGCCTGCCACGGGCAGCAAGAGGTAAACCTGCCATAATAATCCTGATGAGATGGGGTGATGAGGCCAGAAGGAACGAAGAGAAATTAGCGTGATGTGTTGAACAAATGTTGTGTGTTCCTGCCCAAAGCAACTGAAGGGAATGAATGCTGAGACTGACAGTAAGAAAGTGACTGAGCTTTCAGATGCACATGTTGATCTGCCTGAGCATTGCTGTCGAGGCAACAGTTCTTACAGGATCAGTGTGAGAAAATGCCTCAAGGGGACAAACTGAGTGGGAGTGGGGTACTCAGCAAGAGGTTGGAACCTTTGAATTGTGCCCAAAACAAAACCTGTAGCAACATGTTCACTGATGCCCTTTAGGGAACTAACCTGCAGTCCTTGCCTTGTCTGAATGATTTGTGTTTAAGTTCCACTTCACAGGTTGACTTTAAAGTCCCTTCTAAAGATCCTCTGTGAGCCTCTTAGTCAGTTTGGAACTTTCACCTCACAAACTGCAGATAGTTATTAAGAAGGCCCATTACCACCATTTCAGCAGCCCGGGAACAAATGCTGTTCTTCCCAGCAATGTCCAATTCCCACGAGCAGAATTAAACACAGATTGGAATTTGCTACCTCTTTAATTGCATATTTAATTTCAAAAACATTGTGGATCAAGTAGCATAGAGATTGAGATTGATTGCAACATCAACAGGACAGGGCTGCAGAGTATCCTTGATTTAACGTGAGATTCTTGCAGCTGCCTGTTTTTGGATTTGTCGGTACAGCTCTTCAGGGTCATTTCTCCATACAACATAGATGGGAGAGTGCTCCAAGGTGGTTAGGGAATCCTACATAGACAAGTAAAGAGGTGACTGCAGAGGACCTGGAGCGCCTCCAGGATTACACCCAGGCACCCCTGGCAGGAGATTATCAGGGAGATCTCCAGAGATTGCTGCAGTCTGTGAATGTCCACACATTGGGGAAAGCTGCCTTTTGAGCAAATCCATGTGCTCTCTCTGTTCTTGTTTTCTGAAGGAAAATTAGATGGTTTTCTCTTCACAAAAATGGATTTTGGGTGACCTCGTAGATGCAACGGGGAACGGTCAAGGGTGAGATGCAGCGACGATCAGCAGCAGCCTGAAAGCCGAGAATTATGTGACCAAGGTCACAGTCTGACGCCAAGTCATTGGGCATTTTTAAAGCAGAGATTTGACAGGTTCTTCATTAGTTAGGGTGTCAGAGGTTTTGTGGGAAATGGCAGGAGAATGGTCAGGGAAATGAGAGGGAAAGATAGGCCAGCCATGTATGAATGGCTTAGTAGATGGGCCGAATGGCCTAATTCTGCTCCTTTGACTCATGAACCTTGAGTTCCATAGACATGACATTCATGATGCAGATTGTGATGCTCCATTCCAGCTCCCAAATCTCAAGGATGCAGTTTGAGTGTTGGTCCTTTACATAGCACAGTTTTGAGGGAAATGAGGCTGGTAAAACTAGATGGTTCTGTAAACGCATGTAGACCATTTTTCTTAGATCAGTGAGGTGGGTGATCTCATTAGATAGATTTTCAAATTGACAGAATTTGCTGTACTTTTACTTTGATAAAAAATGTGCTATAGCAAAGAAAAATCCAGCTGAAAAGTCTGAAGCATGTTTCCTGACCAGCCCTGAGATATCCAGAACATTGTTCAATGTTGACTTAAGTTAATTGTCAATATACATTTTTTTGAGTTGTGCAAAGGAATTCCTAAACCAAAGACTTATTGATATGTCCACTTCATATGAACAAGATCTCAGTGAACCATTTGAAATTGGGTTAATCCTTCAAGTGAAGGACAGAAATGTAAAGCTAGAACTCTGTTCGTTTTCTGGCATGAACCTTTGCTCTTGCATATTGTAAGATAGAGTCATACAATGTAGAAACAGGCTCTTCAGCCCACTTACCCACACTGACCAACATTTCCCATCTACACTAGTCCCATCTAGAATTTGGCCCATATCCCTTTAAACCTGTCCTATCCATGTACCTGACCAAATATTTCTAAAAGTGCGTCCCTTGTGGATCAAATGCATCCCTGGAGGAGTTTCGGGAACTAAGAAGTAAACTGAAAAGGGAAATCGAAATGGCAAAAAGGGGCCAGGAGATAGCTCTGGCGGGAAGCATTAAGGACAATCTCAAAAGATTTTATAAATACACTAGACCAAGTAGGACCCGTTTGGTTCCTGTCAGAAGGTAGGCCTGGTCCCCCAACGCAACCCGTTCCCCAAGGCAATATTCCACCACCCACCCGTTTCTCCAACGCAACCCGTCCCCCCAACGCAATATTCCGCCACTCACCCATAGCCCCCAAATGCGTAGGAGATGCTCATTTTGTCTTATTCACCCTCCCTCATTTTAAACTTTTAAAAAAAATTGCACTTGCTAGCTAGCAGAACTCAGTGTACTGGGATAACAACCTTGTTGTGAGCAGGGCTACAATCCCATTGTGACGTCATCGCTGTAAGCACAGGGAAGACATTTTTCTCCAATTGGGATCTTGTAAATTAAAAAAGTTTAATAACTTGTAAAATATAACATCAATCTGAACGAAACTTGATAAAAAAGAACACACCACAAGACAATTGTGAGTAAGGTGGTGCAAAAATGTTAGCGCTATCGTGTATAGTTTTGGCGTAATTTCAGGATCACACACACATCCGCACGTAGAAACAAACAAGATGAGTTTTAATAATATACTAGACCAATTAGGGCCTGTTGGGTCCCTGTCACAAGGGAGGCCTGGTCCCCCAACGCAATATTACAGCAAGGCCAAGTGTTAGCCGCATATCCCAGAGGAGGTGTAGGTTACCGAAGGCAGTGGCAATTGCACCGTCTCTGTCCTGTTTCATTTGACTCATAGAATGCAACACAGCAGAGCAATCTTCTTCAGGTCTCCTCACTCTTGGGCTCAAACCCAGCACAAGTGTGGAATTCCCATTTAATAAACAGGAGACCTTGGCTCCCGGTAGAAACATGCAAACTTGTGAATTAGAAACCAAAATAGATCACTTGATTCCTTGATCCTGCTGTGACATTCATTAAGATTTGACTGAACCCATTTTCACCTCACCTCACCTACATACTCAAGGTAAGCATTCTCCCGCTTCTATCTATCTATCTATCTATCTATCTATCTATCTATCTATCTATCTATCTATCTATCTATCTCTAGTTTTAAAAATATGCAAAGATCTGCTTCCACCACTCTTTCAGGAAGAGAGTTCCACAAGACATGTAAAGCTCAATGAGAAAAGATTTTCCTCAACTTTGTCTTAAATGGCCAATTGCTTATTTTTAAATGGTGCCTAGTTCTTGATTCTACCACAAAAGCAACATTTGCTCTGCATTCACCATGTCGAAACACTGCAGTGTTTTGAATCTGCAACCACGTTTCATCACAACACAAGTGGTAAAGAAGTTGTGTGATGTGCTTGTCTTTGCCACTTGTAGTATTGAGCATTAGAGTCAGGAAGTCGTGGCTGTTTTATAAAGCTTTGGTATGTCTGCATTTGGAGTATTGTGTGCAGTTTCTGGGACAGTTTCTTCCCAGTTGTTATGAGGCAACTGAATGGTTCTCCCATCAACTAGAGTAAAGTCCTTATCTCTCATCTACCTCATTGGAACTATCTTTAATCAGATTTTATCTTGCACTTGTGTTGTGCCCTTTATCTGTGCACAGCTTCATTTTGATGTCTTTTCTTTGACTGGATAGTACGGAAACAAAAGCAAAAGCTTTTCACTGTACCTTGGTACACGCGACAATAATAATCTAAATTAAAGTTTGGGTCGCTTCTTTACAGGAAAGACATGAAAGCTTTGGTGCAGAAGAGTTTTACCAGAATGCTCTCTGGATTAGAGGGTATTAGCTACCAGGACAGGTTGGACAAACTTGGATTGTTTTCTCTTGAGTGTCAGATGCTGAGGGGAAGCCTGATAGAAGTTTATAAAATTATAAGGGACATTGATGGGGTAGCTGGTCAAAACCTTTTTCCCAGAGTGGAAATGTCATATACTGGAGGGCATAGCTTTAAGGTCAGAGTGGAAAGATTGAACGAGATGTGCGGGTTAAGATTTTTACATGAGCGAGATGGGTGCCAGGTCATGCTGCCAGGAATAGTGGATGGATTCAACAGTGGCATTTCAGAAGCGTTTAACTACGCACATGAATATGGTGGGATATGGATCACATTCAGGCAGAAGAGATTAGTTTATTTTGGCATAGTGTTCAGCACACATATCGTGACCCAAACGACCAATTCCTGTGGTAGACACAAAATGCTGGAGTAACTCAGTGGGACAGGCAACATCTCTGGAGAGAAGGAATGCGTGACGTTTCGGGTCGAGACCCTGACCTATTCCTGTTGTACGTTCTATATCAGCTACAAGGCTTGCCTGACCAGACTATTCTGGTGAAATAATCTACTCAAACCAGACATTGATCTTGTAAACCTAGTAAAATTGCTGTCACCATTGGGCAGGAGGTACAGGAGCCTGAAATCCCACATGACCAATTCCGGAACAGCAACATTCCTACACCATTCAGATGTACAAGCCTAATCCTACCTCAGCAATGGAGCACCGTAGACCACCTCTTGCACTGCATGACTTGTTTTCTAATTATGTTTTTGTACTAATGCCTTGTTTTTCTTTTCATTGTCTTGTAGAATTTATGTATAATTTATATTTTTAGTTTAGTTCATTGTCATGTGTACTGAGGTACAGTGAAAAGCTTTTCTTGCGCGCTAACCAGTCAACGGAAAGGCGATGCATGATTACAATCGAGCCAACCACAGTATACTGATGTATGATAAAGGGAATACCAGATAAAGGCATGTATGTGTTGTTTGAATCTGTCTGTGATACTGCTTCAAGCAAGATTTGTCTTGTGCCTGTGCCTCACTAGATTTCACTTGACCCAACTTGACAAGGAATTGCATTGAGTCTTGGTGTTTAATAATTTGAATCTGGTACTGATAAGGTTGTGGGTTTCTCTCTATTTCTGGCTCTTCCAGGCAGCCCTTATCTCAGGGATGCTCACCTCAGTTCTTGTTCCCAGATTCCTCATTCCTAACGCTGCACGGAATTGATGCTGGTTTGGAAAATGCCATGGCGAAGGTTGTGTTTGTTTTACAGCAGGAAGCTCGGTGGCATCAGGGCTTTCAGGTTGAATCAAGTTGCTGAGTTACGGAGGCCAGCTGCTTCCTATCCGCATTGCGTGGGGTTTCACTGTGCAAAAATGTTTAACAGGCAATTCCTATTAATCAAGCTGTGAGCTTAATCCCCGAGATTAGTCTGCAGACAGCCTTTCACTGCAGAGTAATTTGCCATCTTGTTTGGACAAGGCTGAATAGATTCCCTGCAGCCTAAGCAGATCTGAGAGGAACTCGGTGGATTGCGAGTCTGTGGGTTCAATCACTCGCGCTGCCTGAAAAGTGCACTGCCTGGGGATATGGCCTATTGTGGCTTTCACAGTCCCATGGCAAGCAGAAACGTAGCTGACCTTAATGCTGTGAAACTATTTGATAACTATTGACTCCCCATTTTCCCAGCTCTGCCTCCATTCAGTATTTTTAATGCAACCATGTGTGGATCTAGTATCAGAAACCCACCATGTTACAGTGCCCTCCATAATGTTTGGGACAAAGACCCATCATTTATTTATTTGCCCCTGTATCCCACAATTTGAGATTTGTAGTAGAAAAAAAATCACATGTGGTTAAAGTGCACATTGTCAGATTTTATTAAAGGGTATTTTTATACATTTTTGTTTCACCATGTAGAAATTACAGCTGCGTTTATACATAGTTCCCCCCATTTCAGGCCACCATAATGTTTGGGACACATGGCTTCACAGGTGTTTGT
The DNA here is from genome assembly GCF_010909765.2 of Amblyraja radiata. Classification (NCBI taxonomy): domain Eukaryota; kingdom Metazoa; phylum Chordata; class Chondrichthyes; order Rajiformes; family Rajidae; genus Amblyraja; species Amblyraja radiata. The sequence continues at coordinate 57,002,320 of NC_045963.1, read as the reverse complement.
AGTTGCTCAGGTGTGTTTAAATGCCTCCTTAATGCCAGTATAAGAGAGCTCTCAGCACCTAGTCTTTCCTCCAGTCTTTCCATCACCTTTGGAAACTTTTATTGCTGTTTATCAACATGAAGATCAAAATTGTGCCAATGAAAGTCAAAGAACCCATTATGAGACTGAGAAACAAGAGTAAAGCTGTTAGAGACATCAGCCAAACATTAGGCTTACCAAAATCAACTGTTTGGAACATCATTAAGAAGAAAGTGAGCACTGGTGAGCTTACTAATCGCAAAGGGACTGGCAGGTCAAGGAAGACCTCCACAGCTGATGACAGAAGAATTCTCTCTCATAAAGAAAAATCCCCAAACACCTGTCTGACAGATCAGAAACACTCTTCAGGAGTCAGGTGTGGATTTGTCAATGACCACTGTCCACAGAAGACTTCATGAACAGAAATACAGAGGCTACACTGCAAGATGCAAACCACTGGTTAGCTGCAAAAATAGGATGGCCAGGTTACAGTTTGCCAAGAAGTACTTAAAAGAGCAACCACAGTTCTGGAAAAAAGGTCTTGTAGACAGATGAGACGAAGATTAACTTATATCAGAGTGATGGCAAGAGCAAAGTCGAGAGGAGAGAAGGAACTGCTCAAGATCCAGAGCATACCACCTCATCTGTGAATCACAGTGGTGGGGATGTTATGGCCTGGGCATGTATGGCTGCTGAAGGTACTGGCTCACTTATCTTCATTGATGATACAACGGCTGATGGTAGTAGCATAATGAATTCTGAAGTGTATAGACACATCCTATCTGCTCAAGTTCAAACAAATGCCTCAAAACTCATTGGTCAGTGGTTCATTCTACAGCAAGACAATGATCCCAAACATACTGCTAAAGTAAAAAAAGAGTTTTTCAAAGCTTAAAAAAAGGACAATTCTTGAGTGGCCAAATCAATCACCCGATCTGAACCCAATTGAGCATGCCTTTTGTATGCTGAAGAGAAAACCGAAGGGGACTAGCCCCCAAAACAAGCATAAGGTAAAGATGACTGCAATACAGGCCTGGCAGAGCATCACCAGAGAAGACACCCAGCAACTGGTGATGTTCATGAATCGCAGACTTCAAGCAGTCATTGCATGCAAAGGATATGCAACAAAATACTAAACACGACTACTTTCATTTACATGACATTGCTGTGTCCCAAACATTATTGAGTCTAATTTCAGTCTGTTCTAACTTTCCCCAAACTGCTGTTAGCTGGTAATAATTTGTGTTTCTGTGCAGAAAATAAAATCTTGTGGGTGTATGATAAGTGTAAATGGGCATTTTGTGGTTGGCATGGGTTTTGTGGGCTGAAGAGCCATTTAACTTGCTCTATCACTCGCTTCATTGGTAAGTATTCCATATTTTAACACTCCCATTGCCTAATCAGATTTCTAGCCAGCTCACTGGCCTTTTCAATGGTTATCCAGCGAAAGGAATCTATTATGGTAATACAACACTTTCAAATCTTGCTGTCTTTCATTCGCACCATCTGTCAAGGTTATGGACTCGAGTAGAAAAAGGAAGAGTTCTTACTTATAATTTTGCATTTCAGCATACTTTATTGGATGTGTGATATAAGAAAATGGCAGCGTGGAAACATCATCCTGAATGAATCAAGAAAATTGCAATTTTCTGTTTGATGCCTCGGATAATTTTAGTGTGATTGTTGCGATATGAAATTATGTGTGATTACGCGATATGAAATACAATGAAGAGTTTCTTCAGGGTTAGTGTTGTGACTGAAGGATGTAGTGGAGTATATTAACTAATGGCTTGAGTTGGTTAGAATTAGAAGTTGATTTCTGTTGGAACATCAGCCATGTATATTGACAACCAAATTATTTCTGGTGGATGAGAGTAACATAGTAATGGACTTGGATTTATTTTTCTCCTGCCTGCAGCTACAACAATCTTCAGTCACACGGGGGATGAACAAATTACATGGAGATCCAAATGTAATCTTTGGTTCTGCATTGCAAGAATGATAAATGGTTTGGCCCTAATTCAGAATTTTCTGAATTTAGACACAAGAATCTAAATTCTGGAATCTTGAGCAAAACACAGTGTTGCTGGAACTCAAGGGCAGGGAATGGGGAGATTTGATGTAAATGGATGCTGGGTTGGCGCAGATTCTGTGGGGTGAAGCGCATGATTTTCTTTTTTGATTTTGAAGGGTCTGCGGAAGGGTCTTGACCCGAAACTTCACACATTCCTTCTCTCCAGAGATGCTGCATGTCCCGCTAGGTTACTCCAGAATTTTGTGTCTGCATTCGGCCTGATTTATTGTTGTGGGACTCTGAGCAGTGTAGCAGGATCTCCCTGTCCATCAACATTTATTAGTTTCTCCCTTTTTACTAACTCTTTGCATCCCCCTTGCACCATATTTTCCCACCAAAATTTGTAATCTCAGACACATTATGAACTGAACGTGACAATGCCACCCCATTGGTCCGTCTGTTTTTACTTTTGTTGTTGTTTTTTTTGTCTTGTTTTAGTTAAATTTTTAGTTTATTAGGTTGTGTTATGTGTGTGGGGGGGGGGGGGGTGAAACATGGTTTTCTGTCTCTTCCTTCAGGGAATGCGACTTTTTCTGTCGTATCCCCCCCTTCTCTGCCTCCGTCTGCGCTGAGGCCTAATGGCGGAGCTGGCGGCCTCCAACCGCGACCGACCTTGAGGCTCCAGAAGCAGAGCCAGCCAGGACTTACCAACGCGAGGCTGGCCGAATTCGGAGCCGTGGCGGCGTTCCGGTGGCAGCGGCACGACTCGGGGCTGAGGCGGTGCTCCGGTGGCGGCGGCACGACTCGGGGCTGAGACGGTGCTCCCGTGGCAGCGGCATGACTCGGGGCTGAGGCGGTGCTCCGGTGAGGGCGGCCCGACTCGAGGCTGAGGCGTCGTTCCGGCGGCGGCGACCTGAATCCGGGGCTCGGCCGCGGGCCAGTGGACGACATCGTCGGGAGCTCGCAGGTCACAGGTTGGTGACCTGTTTTTACGGAGCTCCCGCGTCAACAGCTGCGTCCGCTGCACTGGAGGGCGGCATCTTCGGCAGCTTCGACCACCCCGGGCCGCGGAGCTTGAACCGGCCCGTTCGCGGAGCTCAGTTGAGCCGTGGGACTGACGCCATCGCCCGGTAGGGTAACAACATCGGAGGCCTGGATCGCCTCAGCGCAGAGGGAGAATAAGGAGGGGAAGAGACAGTGACTTTAAGACTTTTGCCTCCATCACAGTGAGGAGGTGCCTGATGAACTGTGGTGGATGTTAATTTGTGTTTATTGTATGATTTGTTGTTTATTATTATATGTATGACTGCAGGCAACGATAGTTCGATCAGTCTGAAAGGTCTGAATGACAAATAAAGGAATCTAATCTAATCTAATAACAGCCAACGTGGTAATAAATAACCGATTCATTCCCACATTTACTGTCCTTTAGCCAATCCCTTATCCATACAAGTGTATAAACCCACTCTCCCTCCCTACCAACCCAGCATTGAGGCCATGCTTTACACAGCAACATATCGTGTGGTAGCTTTTTGAAAATCTGGGTGTAGCACATCCATTGGTTTCACATCTAATCTAAGTCTGGAAAGCTCCGATATTCATCAAGCATGATTCCGACTTGATAAAGCTATAGTTTTCTGAGAGCACCATTGCCACTCCGCATCAGTAGCTTTATGGCAACAGTTCAGTGCTCTGTTGTTCTACTGTCCTTGCTCCTTCCTTCCTCAAATAACAGTGTTTGATTTATTACTTTCCTTCAAAATCAAATGAAATTTGAAAGATTATTACTACAGCACCCACCATCTATGCAATCTTCTCTTATGGATCCCTGGGATGCACGCTGTTAGATCCTGAACTGGCGGCATGGTGGCTGCCTCACAACGCCACAAACCTGGGTTCAATCCTGCCATCTGTGTGGAGTTTGTACGTTCTCCCTATGACCGCAAGGGTTTTCTCCGGGTGATCCGGTTTCCTTCCATATTCCAAAGACATGTAGGTTAATTGGCTTCGGTAAAAGAAAATTGTAAATTGTCCCATGCGTTTAAAATAGTGGCAGTGTATGGGGATCGCTGATCGGCACGGTCTCGGTTGGTCGAAGGGCCTGCTCCTGTGCTGTATCTCTAAACTAAACTAAAAAGCTTTTGGTTGTCTGAACCTCTTCATTATTTTCTCATTACCATTAACATTTATGTTCCTTGTGTTCACTATTCCTTGGTTTTCCTTAATTTCTTGTGCTCATTGTGTCTTCTACATTGAGGTAGAATAATATTTATTTAAAATGTTCCTGAATTTCTTCAAATTTCCAGCTGTTTTTGCAGGGTGAAGCAGCAGCAGCTGCCGCAACAACAGGCTCCTTTAAAAAAAAAAAATTAGTGTTCAAAACCTTCACACGACATCCAGCACCTGCAGAACTGAGTCCTGCAGAAGAGTTTTGAATAACTGGGGAGGGGGAGAGGAAACTCCAGTTTCTTTTTCAAAACAAGGCCTTCTGCAAATTCTGCTTTACATTTTTGTGAGTGTGTGTGTGCACGTGTGTGTCTGTGTGGGTGTCTGCATGTGTGTACAGTAACCTTGCCTAAATAACAACCTTGCATGTAATGTAAACAGAATTATTCATTTACTCTCCGAGCTGAAACCTGATTCACTTGGCAAAAGGCCTTTCTATGCAGGGTACGGCCTCAGTTAATTATGTGCTGAAGTGACTATCAGCTGGTTGTCTGGACCAAGGATTAAGCCCACAAAGAGTGGAACGGACGAGAATCTAGGAAATGGAAAAACTAAATCAGCACCTAAAATATCGGGTTGATCAAGGCTGGAGAGGAGAAAGCACAGGGCAGCATTTTGCCTGGTAAATCTCCGATGTAATTTTAAAATGGTGCCCCAGCACCCAGGGAAGTCGGATGGGCATTGAAATGTTGCCAGGTTTATAGCCTGATATGTTTGTACGTGATCACCTTGTGCATCAACATCATATCAGGCTTTTGGCTCAGAGGATTGGCATGTTGTCCAGCTTTATGTCGCTGGGTCCGGAGGTGGACCGCAAATTCCAAATTCCTTGCTACGCCTTGCCTCTCCTTCAACCTCCTGTGATCTCAGCAATGTTTGTTCCCCACACCGTCTCGATAAAATCTCCGAGATCTCCTCAATTCTGCCCACTTTCATCGTTTCCCACTCTCTGGAGCTTACTTTTGGCGGTGTTGTCTTTGCCTGGCTCCTTATCTCTGGAATTCCTCTTGTATTTTTCCACCGGTCCACCTTTGGTTAGATTAGATTATTTAATGTCATGTACACCAAGGCACAATGGAGGTACACTGTTTGCACGAAGCTCAGAGAGTAAACTGTGCACAAGATAATGATAGATATAACAATAAATACAACAACTAATGCAAAACAACAGAACAGCTGAGAGATTGCAGTGTAATCTGAAGTTGGCCAAAAGAAAAGTTGAAGTGCACTTATGGAATAACCCAAGGAGAAAGAAGTAAAAGTACATGAAACCATGGAAACCATGTGTAAAAGAGATGATTGGTTCAGGAGCTGGAGAGCAGCGGGTAAGAAGCTGTTCTTAAGTCTGCTTTGTATACTCTGGAATTTAGAAGGATGAGAGCCGATCTTATTGAAACATATAAGATTATTATGGGATTGGACACTGTAGAGGCAGGAAACATGTTGGGGAGTGCAGAACCAGGGGCCACAGTTTAAGAATAAGGGGTCGGCCATTCAGAACGGAGATGAGGAAAAACCTTTTCACACAGAGAGTTGTGAATCTGTGGAATTCTCTTCCTTGAAGGCAGTGGAGGCCGATTCTCTGGATGCTTTCAAGAGAGAGTTAGATAGAGCTCTTAAAGATAGCGGAGTCAAGGGATATGGGGAGAAGGCAGGAACGGGATACTGATTGGGGATGAACAGCCATGATCATAATGAATGGCGGTGCTGGTTCAAAGGGTTAAATGACCTACTCCTGCACCTATTGTCTATTGTCTATTGTCACGCTCCAATATCTTCTCCCAGAAGATGGAAGAGTGAAAAGGGAACGGCCAGGATGGCCGGTATACTTGACTATACTTGTAACCTTCCTAATGCAAGGCACCATGAACATGTACTGGATGGAAGGAAGTAACGAGCTTGCGATGGACTGGGCTGTGTTCTCCACTCTTTGCAGGATCAGGTGGTCAAGAGCAGTTCCCCCACCAGGCTGTGATACCTTGCGTTAGAATACTTCCTTTCGTGTATCTGTAGAAATTCGAGGGGAAATACACTGAGGTGCTTTCTTGATCACCGCATCATTGTAAAGGGACTAGGCCAGGTTGTTGGTGAAATGAATACCTAAGAACTTGAAGATGTTGACCATCTCGAAAGCAGCTCTGATGATGAACGATTGTGATCAACCCCTCACTTAATTAGACTTTAGAGATACAGCATGGAAACAGGCCCTACGGCCCACCGAGTCTTGCCAACCAGCAATCACCCCATGCACTAACACCACCCCAAAGCACAACGTTACAACTTGTGAATCCAATTAACATCTTTGGAATTGTGGGAGGAAACCGGAGCACCCAGAGAAAACCCATGTGGTCACAGGGAGAAAGTACATACTCATACCGAAGTGATTGGAAAAACAGAGAGGAGTGGATGGGCATCTTGGAGAGCACAGGACATGGCATTGTATGCATTTATTATTGTCACATATACCAATACTGTTTTCCACACTATCTAAGATGCCATTAAGGCTTCTCTGATTTTCCTACCACTCCACCACACTCAGAGTAATCTACATTTAACAACCAACCTATTAACAACCACATCTTTGGGATACCGAAGAAAATTGGAGCACCAAAGGAAAGTTGTCAAAAATACGGTTTCTTCTTCTTTCTTCTTTCTTTCCTTCTTCTCTTTCTTCTCTCCCTTCTCTTGTTAATTTAACGTTTGGTTTGAAAAATGTTAACATTGAAGCTGTGTACAGAGTTGTAAATTTGTCCATTTTTTTTGTACAATTGCTTCCAATAAAACATATATTTTTTTTAAAAATGCTGTTGGCCAATATGGCTATGGACAGCAGGTTTCCTCCTCGAGGGGAATGAGTGAATCAGATGGGTCATGACAATCCTGTTTCTCCAACCCACCATAATTAGTACTTGGAAATGTTGAAGTTTTGTTTCAGTTATTTTACTTTTATTTAAATACCACATTTCCCATGCTTGGGATTGTCTCTGATGCCAGATTATTAGTCCAGGACCTTGTGTGACTGCTAAGCCATCACTTTTATTAAGCTTGCTACATAGAGTCGATACTTTATCAGCTAGTTTATTCAGCTTTGTTTGTTGAATTGCAGAGTCATAAAGCAATAATTCTTGTCTTTTTAATTAAATTGTAATTTCCTTTAAGAAGGGTAATGTATGTTTATTTGGGCTTTAGTCAACTAGTCTTTGACTCAGTGTCCAGAGTTACAGTGAAGTCAGTGGGATGACTCAGCTCATCCTTATTGAATAGGTAATAAAAGGTAAAATGTTTAGTCAACTGGCAAGACAGAATAATGAGCTAAACATTTTTGTTTAATTGAAGGATCCATAGAGTATTAAAATCGCAGGACAAATTCCCACACTTCACTTGATTGACTGATTCAGCCATTTTGCCGCAAGAGCTAGGTGAGGCAGGATGATGGATCGGGTATGTTATTATCCATGCTCTTCACTGCAACACTGGGATGCGACACAGTGCTCAGCAGTTTGTGCTGCAACCACACAGCTGGGGTCGATGTTGACTTTGGGCGCTGTCTGTGTGGAGTTTGTCTATTTGACCACACGGGTTTTCTCCAGGTACTCTGGTTTGAGATGCAGGAGAAAACCTATGTTGGTAGATCGTTTAGCTGCTGCATATTGTCCCATGTGTCGGTGGCAGAAGAATTGGGGAAAGTTGAATGACATTGTGTTATCTCATTATTATGAGAAGCAGAGATGGATTAGACTATCTGAACCATTTTTTCAGGGTGGAAATGTCAAAGAAGAGAGGGCATAGCTTTCAGGTCAGAAGGGAAAGTTTAAAGAAGATGTGCAGGGTAAATGTGTAAATGTGGGTGCCTGGAATGTGCTGTCGGGGGTTGTGGTGGAGGCAGATACAACAGGGGCATTTAAGAGGCTTTTAAATAGGTGTACGGATATGGATCACATGCAAGCAGAGGAGATTAGTTAACTTGGCATCATGTTCAGCACAGGTATTGTGGGCTGAAAGGCCAGTTGTCCTTTATGAGACACCAGGTTACAGGCAGAGGAGATGCGTAGGAAGAAACTTCAGATGCTGGTTTAAACGGAAGATAGACACAAAAAGCTGGAGTAACGCAGTGTGTCAGACAGCATCTCTGGAGAAAATGCTGTCTGACCCGCTGAGGGCGTTACTCCAGCTTTTTGTGTCTAGATGTTTACAGGAATGCTTTGAGTGCTGACAAGGAGTAGATGGGCTGAAAAGTCTCCGATGATACGGGTAATGTCAGACTGGAGCAAAAACCTCGGCATTGATCATTCAACCTCTTATATTGTGCTGTTTGCACAGCTCTTAGTTAAAAAAAATGGAGACAAGTGGCTTTTGTATTTTTAATGGATGTTTTAAAACCAATCAGTTTATGTTATCACTGCCTGCTGTTGACCGAGAGCACTGAGCCTGGATTAATAGCTACTTACGAGTCAAATAAAAGAGAAATGATGCTGTACTAGATATGGTACTCAGTTACAGTCAGTCACTGAGGATTTATGGCTGTGTTGACAATCAAAGGAACTGCAAAAGTAGAACCATGGTAAATGAGCTGAGACACAAGGGATCATAGTTGCTGGAGCAAAGCACAAACTGATGGAAGAACTCAGTGCTTCAAACAACATCTGTGGAGCAAAGGGATGGTCGATGCTTCGGGTCAAGTATAAGTCCATTCAACTCTGTATAAGGATTGAGAGTATAGAGAGAAAATGGTGGGTTTATAAAAGTGATAGGAAGAGAGTGGGATGGGGTGGGTGGATAGGTGGAATGCGATGAGGGGCGATGGAAATGATAGACGGATCTCAGTGGTAAGGAGGAATGAATTATATTTTATTCTCACCGGTATGAAATGCTTTGTTTTGCATACAGCTTAGGTGGTACACAAGTGTCGCCACAGGTCTGGCGCCAGTATATTTACAAAGTACTGAACACGTGGCAGCAGCCCCCCCCCACCCACCCACACACCACACCAGTTCCCCCTTTGTTCTCGGTGGCCCCGGGAGGATCGGGAGTACACAAGTTTTCACCCCCCTCTGTCCGCCTTGCCCTTGTCACCAAGACTCTTCACCCTCCTTCACCTGGTTGTATCCGTCCACCATCACATGCCTGTCCACCTGGGTTTCCTCTTCCTTCTCCCTTGGTTTGACTTTCTTAACCCCCCCCCCCCCCCCCCCCCCCCCCCCCCCCCCCCACCCTTAACTGGCTGCACCTGCCCATCATGTATTCCTCCTTGTTTAAGAAGGAACTGCAGATGCTGGAAAATCGAAGGTACACAAAAAAGCTGGAGAAACTCAGCGGGTGCAGCAGCATCTATGGAGCGATGGAAAAAGGCAACGTTTCGGGCCGAAACCCTTCTTCAGACTGATCGGGGGTGGGGGGGGCGGGGAAAAGAAAGGAAAAAGGAGGAAAAAGAAAGAAAAAGAAAGAAAAAGGAGGAAAAATAAAAAATGTATTCCCCCTTACCTGGTTCCACCGATCACCCATCAGCCTCTGTCTCAACATTCACCTCACCTTCCTCCCACACTGGCTCCTTCCCCCCCCCCCCCCTTCACCCTCACCACTTGGTTCCACCTATCATCTACCAGCCTCCCTCATGCCCTGATTTTTTCCATCAGTTAGCTTTATATCAGAATGGTGGTGCAGGGGTAGAGTTGCTGCCTTGCAGCACCAGGGAACCGGATTCGATCATGACTACGTGTTCTGTCCGTACGGAGGTTGTAAGTTCCCCCCATGACCGCGTGGGTTTTCCTGGTGCTCCGTGTTCCTCCCGCATTCCAAAACCATGCATGTTTGTAGGTTAATTGTGTAACTTGTCCCTGGTGTAAAAATAGAACTAACTTACATCATTAGTCGGGATGTGTAACCATTTTAACTGTAAATCATTCTGACATAAAGGAGAAAGTCATAGAAGAACATGCTGTGTGTTTGAGGGGCCAGAAGACGCGTGTTTCAGTGCATAAACCATTTAGTGTATTTCTGTAATTGTACACAAAAATCGGATTGCTCCAACTACTCTTTTCAGTTCTACCTAATCAAACTTCTTTCTAACACTCTACCAGAAAGGCTACAGATGCCATTTGACCTGCTGAGTTCATCCAGCAAGAAAGACAAAATGTGGGAGTAACGCAGCGGGTCAGGCAGCATCTCTGAAGAAAAGGAATAGGTGACGTTTTGGGTCTGACCCTTCTTTTATCCCACTTTCACATCCAGTCCGTGCAAACTACGGGCAGTTTGCAGAGGCCATCTAACATACAAGTCGTTAAATCTTTGAGTTCTTGCAGCAGTTTGTGTTTTTTGCACCAGAATCCAGCATCTGCAGTCACCGTGTCTCCACTATCCAGAAACCGAGAATGGCACAGAGAAGGAATGTCATGCAGGATTACAAATGCTGACAACTATCCTGGGACTGGAAGTGTATGAATAGGATGTTGGATGAGTTTTGGATTATGCTTAATATGTGGCCAGTGATCACTTGTTGAGGTTTGTTTAGTTTAGAGATGCAGACCGAGTCCACGCTGAACATCGATCACCCGTTTGCACTAGTTCCACGTTATCCCACTTTCACATCCACTCTCTACACGTGACGGGCAATTTACAGAGGCCATTCAACTTACAAGCTATTACGTCTTTGAGATGTGGGATGAAATTAAACACCCAGAGGAAATCCGCTTGGTCACAGGGAGAACGTGCAGACTCCACACAGGCCAACAGCAGAAGTCTGGATCAAACCAGGGTCTCCGGCACTGAGGCAACTGAGGCCACTGTGCACTCCAGCCATAAGGTTGTTGACGGGAATCAATGCCAGTGTGTTTTGATCGAGGATCATGAGACAGGACTGAGGCAGTTCATTGCAAAGCCCTGGCCATTTTAGCAACTGTTTTCTGATAATTGGATCTTTGTGCATGGTCCCATGGCACTAATGCAGAATTTACCATCCTTGACAACAAGCTGCTACTGGAGTCCACAGCTTGCCTGGTTATTTGTGACAGCCACCGGTGACAATCACCAAATCTATTGCATTGGCCAGAATGGATGCAACTCTCTAGAGCAGCAGCTCAGGAGCAGGATGCAAAACATGTGCTTCACTGATAACATGATCAAAGGAAAAGCAGAAGAGCTTTGTTGATTCTTTCATCAACAAAGCCCCAATTTTTTTTAAAAACTAATCACCTCCAGAAAGAAGTTGTTCAGGAAAACCTGGAACACATTCATGAAACTATGCAGGCTACAGTGTTGGTTTTACAGCGTGACTTAAATGTGCTAAAATATATTTACAGGGAGCAGATAAATATTAGCTTCACCCATAAGTACCTGCAGCTTCAGTGGGCTGTGCAAAATTGCAACTGAGTGAGGATAATATCATTAAATCATAGAGCGTTACAATCCAGAAACAGGCCCACCTGGGTTTGATTTTGACCACAGGTGTTGTCCGTATGGAGTTTGTACGTTTTCCCCGTAACCTGCTTGGGTTTTTCTCCAGGAGCTCCAGTTTCCTCCCACACTCCAAAGACATACAGGTTTGAGGGCTAATTGGTTTGGTAAAATTGTAAATTGTCCCTCGTGTGTAGGATAGTGTTACTGTGTGAGGATTGCTGGTTGGCCGAGTCTTGGTGGGCCGAAGGGCCTGTTTCCACTCTGTGTCTCTAAACTAAACTAAGTCCAAGACTATTCCCGTTTTGCACTGATCCTACCATAACCCATTTATTCTTCCCACATTTGCATCCCCTCTCCTAGATTCTACCACTCTTATACGTACAATATACAATTTCAAGCTGTATTAATTGTTGCTGTCATTCGGACTGTGATCTTGCAATGCCAAGAAACCTTTGACACAGCCTTGTTTTCTCTCTGCCCCCGCATCAATTCTCAGCGGGTGCTGTCTGTCACTCTAAAGCAAGCCAGTCTGAGTTCTGGCCGTTGGTGTCCAGACAGACACTAAGTCACTGTGTGAATCTGTCAGGAAAGTTCCTTGCTTGAGATTTCAAGTTTCTATTTATGTACCTGGACTCGAACAATTCCAAATGGCTCAATGGTACTTTATTTGTCACATGTACTGAGGTACAGTGAAACTCATTTTTCTAGGTAGTTCAGTACATATCACTATACATAAGCACTTAAATACATCTTAAGTAAGCAGTAAGTCAGATACAGTACAAGTGTATAGCAGTAGTACTCTGAGATAGTTTACAGTTGCCCGTTTGGCCCCATTGCAAGTCCCAGTTGTTGTAAGGACAGGGTTCTTGGGCCGTTGCAGGGTTGGCCGGACCATTGGTGTCCTCCATCTCTGCTCTGCCTCTCCATTTCCGCTGTAAGCCGCATCCGGTCCACATACTCGGCCTCTTGGAGTGGCTCCTGGTCCAGCTGAACCCGAGGCTGTTGCAGTGCCTTCAGCGGCACACTCCACCGTCGAGGCAGAGCACTCCCTCCCACAACCGGTCTGCGTGCCGACCTTCCGTCCGACTCCTTCCACTTTGAGTGAGTGAGCGAGCAGGGCCTTCCGGATGGGTTCCTGGTGCATGGCGTGGGTCCTCCTGTTCACAGCCTGTGGCGGACTTTGAATCAGAACAAGGATCTTGTCAGCCATTTTTGAAGTAGCCAGACCGTTATGAGATATTAGACACAAAATGCTGGAGTAACTCAGCGGGACAGGCAGCACCTCTGGAGAGAAGGAAAGGGTGACATTTCGGGTCGTGAACCTTCTTCAGACTCAATTCTTCAGTCTCGACCTGAAATGTCACCCATTCCTTCTCTCCAGAGATGCTGCCTGCCCCGCTGAGTTACTCCAGCTTTTTGCGTCTTTAATCTTCGATTAAACTAGCATCTGCAGTTCCTTCATACACGTTATGAGATATTATAAGGCCCACGATACATGGTTGTGATAGAAAATGACAACTGCCACTTGCGTTCGGCCTTTTAGTACCGACAACAGATTCTGTAGCATTTTACATGTTGTGAAATGTATTGGAAGATGTGGAAAGGCCTTTCAGAATGTACCTGCATTATTTTGGTTATAGCCACAGGCTTGCGTCGGATGGGCGTTCAAACATGCCTGTCTATGCAGCATTTTGAAATAACCCATCTAAGGAAAGGTGAACAACTGGAAACGCTTCGCTCTGTCCAACTGATACCTTGACCTGCTGAATATTTCCAACGCGTTCTGCCTGCATTTCAGAGTTGAACATGAAGCTGCAATATTTAACAGAGTTGCGCTCAATAGCTAATGTTTCTGCTGACTGTTGTTAAAAGGCACTAAGAGAATACAAATGAAAACCAAAACACTGTTGGAAGTCTGCAAATAGAAACAGAAAATCCTGGAATGTGTTTCTAGTATTTTCGTGTTTTTCATTGGTGGGGAATATAAAATCTGGCACCAAACTGCACTGCTAAAAACTCGACCGTGCTTTGGGTACTGTGGTCTTGCTATGAAAGGCCGGTACCACTGACAGAAGGAATACTTCACTGTAGACAATAGTTTACCATAAAATCTTAATGGTTATGGATGTTTTGTAAAAACTGTACAAGTGGCTGTACTGTTTTTCAAAAGAAACAAGCTGTTAAATCAATGCTGAGGATTGACACAGTCATTAGTTAGATGTTGTTCCAGGGCTGATTACGACTGTGGATTACGACTGGCAGTCTGACAGAAAGCCTTCTCGAAAGGCAGTTTTGTGCTGGAAGAAGCAAGCAGGTCTTTCAAGAGTTTGAAGGGAGGAATTGTTAGAAGAATAAGAGATATTTAATTATTCCACATAATTCCATCCTTTATTCCTTCAAAGAAAACGTAGAGAATTTGAAGCCATCGTCAAATCCTTAATTAAAAAAATCTTTGTAGGTTTATTCTGTAAAGAGCTTTGGCTGAATGCAATTCGTTTGAAGCGCAAGGTTTGCCCAGGCAGGAATGATTTATCGTTTTATGTATTGTCTTAAATGTAACAAACAACACTGGCCAATTCAGCGGGTTAGGCAGCATTCCTGGAGAACATGAATTGGTGACGTTTTAAGTCGGGACCCTTCTTCAGACTTGTTGGAGAAACCTGGAAAAGAGGAAGTGCAAGACAAAGCCTGGCGAGTGATAGGTTTTGTCCTGACCTTCTTCACTTCCAGCTACCTCCCCCCTCCCTCTCATAACACCAGTCGGATGAAGGGTCTTAACTTGAAATGTCACCTAACCATGTTCTCCAGATATGCTACCTGACCTGCTGAGTTACTCCAGTACTGTATTTTTTCTAAAACCAGTTTTGGCAGTTCCTTGTGTCCACTGGTTAATTCGCATTTAAGGCAAAAATAAGAACTGGTTGACACCATGATTTAGGCTGGGATCTGTGTTCCAATGCACCCTCGACTGGTGATGTATGGGTTCTATAGGAATTTGCCTTGGGCTTGGATCTACTGTGCAATACTGAATTGCAGCTGGAAATATGCAAGCTGTCGTACTCAACAGGGAATACATTTGAGGGAGGGGAAATGGGAGTATTTAAATATTTCTGATTAGATAATGATTGTGTGAGTCCGCTTTTTAGCGGCACGGTGGCGCAGAGGTACTTTTGAGTGCATTTATTTTAGAGGATACTGAAGTACCTTGCACAATAGGTACCTTCTGGTGGCAGGGTGGCACAGGGGTAGACTTGCTGCCTTATGCCCCGTCCCACTTAGGAAACCTGAACGGAAACCTCTGGAGACTTTGCGCCCCACCCAAGGTTTCCGTGCGGTTCCCGGAGGTTCCTGGAGGTTTTTGTCAGTCTCCCTACCTGCTTCCACTACCTGTAACCTCCGGCAACCACCTGCAACCTCCGGGAACCGCACGGATACCTTGGGTGGGGCGCAAAGTCTCCAGAGGTTTCCTTTCAGGTTTCTTAAGTGGGACAGGGGCATAACAGCGCCAGAGATCTGGGCTCAATCCTGACTATGGGTGCTGTCTGTACAAAATTTGTACGTTCTCCCCGTGGGTTTTCTCCAGTTTCCTCCCACATTCCAAAGATGTATAGGATTGTAAGCTAATTGGCTTGGTAAAATTGTAAATTGTCCCTAGTGTGTATAAGATAGTGTTAGTGTACGAGAATCGCAGGTCGGCACGGACTCGGAGGGCCGAAGGCCCTGTTTCTGCTCTGTATCTCTAAACTAAACTAAAATAAGGTTAATTGGTTGGGCAGACACTTGAACTGGATTATAACATTCCAATTTTTAAAGTAGGATTACCTCGGAGTGCAGTCTTTTCATCTCCATGAGTCTGGCCTAAAGTTGATCACAAAGATGAAAGGACAAATCTGATGACCTGTGGTATGGTCACATTCACACCAATGTTGCTGTGCTGCTCAATTAGAATCATCATCGTTTTAAATCCACAATCCATGCAACATGACCATTATGATGCTTATGTCTGAAGAAGGGTCTCAACCCGAAACGTCACCTATTCCTTCTATGCAGAGATGCTGCTTGTCCTGCAGAGTTCCTCCAGCATTTTGTGTCCATAATGCTTATGTTGCTGGGTTACTTAACCTGAGGATGAATTCAAATTTGGGAATTTAAATTATTAATTGAAGAATTTAGAATTTTGGAAAGAATAGACAATAGGTGCAGGAGTAGGCCATTCGGCCCTTCGAGCCAGCACCGCCATTCCATGTGATCATGGCTGATCATCCACAATCAATACCCCATTCCTGCCTTCTCCCCATATCTCCTGACTCCACTATCTTTAAGAGCCCGATCTTGAAAGTATCCAGAAACCCGGCCTCCACCGCCCTCTGAGGCAGAGAATGATGTTAATGACAGTGATCCTGAATCTATCAGGTTGTCAGTTGAAGCTATCTGGTTCATGGATTTCTCTTCGGGATGCAAATTTGTCTTCCTCATCTGAAATGGGAAGCATGCTCCTCTTGCCCTCTCTTGCGAATACCTCTGTGGACAGCCACTATGCATTCCAGAAGCTGTTTAATTAATGGGGCATTGGAATCCTGTGCCATCTGGTCTCCCCCGTGAATTCATAAGTGCCTTATCAATAGTTGTTTCTCTGGGGTAGGATCGAGGACTAACGAGAAATTTCAGGAGAAAACTCTTTTCCCAGAAAGTGTTCAGAATGCAGAATCTACATCACAAGGAATTACTGAATAGCACAAAGACATTCAGATGGAGCTTATGTCAGTTGAGCCCAACAGCCTGATTTGGAACTGCAGCAACGGACAAAGTGAAGCACTGAACCCAAGACCTTATTTTCAGTGGCTCTGTTCAATTGCATAAAGACCAGACAGCCTTTACGGAGCCCACGTTAGTTCATAACGTTCATTAAAATTGTGGCTTTAATCAATCACCATTACTCAGTGTCTGCTAATTTGAGTTTCGGTGCTACCACTGCACCTGACACCTGCTGCAATGCTAACCTCTGCCCCAACCTCCTTCCGTGATTCACCTTTGTCTGTCTGCATTTCTGACAAACACTGGAATGTCTGAGACATCACTGCTCATTGCCAAGGCATTACGTGCGATGAATTTTTCTAAAAATAAATAGACAATAGACAGTAGGTGCAGAAGTAGGCCATTCGGTCCTTTGAGCCGAAATGTTTTGTCTCCTGAGTTTTTCATCCCTTTCAGCAGAGTGAATAATTTGGATTGGTTAAACTATAAAATTCTTTCTTCCCAAAAACAAAATTCTTGCTTCAAAGTAAAGAGGGAGCTTCCATTTATCTGGTACAGTTGGACAAATGGAAAGTTACATTGTCAGTGAAAAGGACTACTTTTGGGGGGAAAAAATGCAGGTTATTTTTTAATGCTGCAGCTTAGAGAATCATCTCTCAAACTAAATAAGAAAGGTGTTGTGTTAATCTATTCTCACTGACGCTCTTTGCTGGGGTTTAAAAGCAGACGAAGCTCCAGACTACTGGTGATGACTGTACGGAGTTTGTATGTTCTCCCTGTGACCGCGTGGGTTTTCTCCCTGCGCTCCGGTTTCCTCCCACATTCCAAAGAGGTGCAGGTTTGTAGGTTAGTTGGCTTTGATTAAATTGTCCCTAGTGTGTAATGCTAGATTACGGGGTGATCACTGGTCGGCGCGGACTCGGTGAGCAGAAGGGTCTATTTCTGTGCCGTATCTCTAAAGTCTAAAGGGTGGAGGTGAAAAGGAAACACATGGATGTCAGATAAGGAAAGAAGAAGAGGAGGGAAATGTAAACTGTGTAAGAAGGAGCTGTAGGGTCTGACCCAAAACACCAACTGTGCAGTCCCTCCTCAGATGCTGCCTGACCCGCCTAATCTCTTCTGCTGGTCTCTATTTTGATGGTGGTGTCCCCACGATTTTGGCACCCGTGTCTCTCCAGCTGGTAAAGGCCAGGGGGTTGGAAGGTTCTGTCTAACGAGCTGCAAAATACTGTGCAGCCCCTCCAGATTTTGGGCTCGGAGAAAACAGATGATGTTTCAGGTCAATTACTTTTACCCCTTGCCATTCCAATCAGAAAATTGGGTTTTAATACCTCAGGATTTTCTCCAACTGCATTCACGCTTTGCAAATAATCCTCTGCAACTAAACACGGTGACTCATCTTGACTCGTATAACCAGATGTACTTGCAAGAAGGAATGTAATTATTGCAGAGTGTTCTGAAAATGCTCAGCAGGCTAGGTAGTGTCTGTGGAAAGAGACATAGTTCAAGTTTCAGGTCGAAAAAAACGTTTAGTTTCGAGATACAGAGTGGAAACAGGAGCTTCGGCCCACAGAGTCCGCGGCAACTATCAATCCCCGTACACTAGCACTATCCTAAACCACTAGCAACTATTTTACAATCTTTACCGAACCCAATTAACCTACAAACCTGTACGTCTTTGGAGTGTGGGAGAAAATTAGAGCACCTGAAGAAAACCTACACAGTCACAGGGAGAATGTACAAATTCCGTAAAGACAGCACCCTTGGTCTGGATCAAACCTGGGTCTCTGGCGCAGTAAGGCAGCTTCTCTACCGCTGCGCCACCATGCCATTTGTCAGAACAGGGAAGGTTTTGTTACAGAGAAAGCGAGAAAGGAGTGATGGAGAAAACAAAATGGATATCACTGATGAGCCGAGATCAGGGTTGTGCAGGCGATTGCATTGTTTTTGCAACTGCCTGTTTGATAGATTTTTGTTGGAGAGAAAACGGAGACATGCAAAGCTGCGAAATGCAAATCAGATGAGTTGTTGAACTTGAAACCACAAGCAGAATGGTGGGAATGTGCAATGCACCAGGCAGTGTCTACAGAGAGCTCTTGTGCATGAATCACAACATGTTCACATGCAGCAAATAGTTAGAAAGGCAAATAGTATATTAGCTTTCGTTTCAAAGGTGTTGGAGTTTAGAAATTAGCATGTTTTGTTACAATTGCGCAGGGCGTTCGTTAGACCACACCCAGACTACTGTGTACAGTTTTGATCCCTTATTTATAAAAGGATATGCCAACATTGAACACTGTCCAAATGAATTTCACTGGGCTAATTCCAGGTATTTTGAGGGTTTAAAACCAAATCTGTATTATTTGTAGAATGAGAAAATTTAAATTTTCTGTTAAAATTCCAGGAAACTATTCCAATGGGTTGAGAATCGAGTGTTTATCATGTGTATCGAGTCCAGTCAAGTCAAGTCAAGTTTATTTGTCACATACACATACGAGATGTGCAGTGAAATGAAAGTGGCAATGCTCGCGGACTTTTGTGCAAAAGACAAACAACCAAACAGCCAAACAAACTATAAACACAATCATAACACACATATTCTTTTACATAATAAATAATGGAAAGAGTTAGTCCCTGGTGAGATAGGCGTTTACAGTCCGAATGGCCTCTGGGAAGAAACTCCTTCTCAACCTCTCCGTTCTCACCGCATGTGAGAACCGCTCCATCGACAATGGAACAATGAAATTCCTGCAGCAAATTACAGGACTGTAACCACACTACACAGATAATATATAATAAACAAAATTCAATAAACTGATAGCTTAGTTTAGGTTATTATCACATTTACCGAGGTATAGTGAAAAGCTTTTGTTGCGTGCCAAACCTCAACAGAAAAACTATACATGGTTACAATTGAGCCGGCCACAGTGTACAGATACATGATAAAGAGAATAACGTTTAGTGCAAGATAAAGTCCTATTAAAGATAGTCCGAGGGTCTCCAAGGTCGATCAGCACCACTCTCCAGTTGTTGGTAGGATGGTAACAGCTGGGAAGAAACTGTCCCTGAATCTAGAGGTTTGCATTTTTACACTTCAGCACTTCTTGCCAGAGGGGAGAAGAGGGAGTGACTGGGGTGAGATAATAGTCCTTGATTATGCTGGTGGCCTTGCCGAGGCAGTGTGGAGTGTAAGTGGTCAATGGAAGGGAACAATGGAGGAGACCTAGGACAGAAAGGTCCGTGTGGGAATGGGAAGGAGAATTAAAGTGTTTAGCAACCGGGAGATCGGGTAGGTTTAGGCGGACTGAGCGAATGTGTTCAGGGAAATGATCGGCCAGTCTATGTTTGGTCTCGCCGATGTGTAAGAGTCCACATCTTGAACAACGGATTCGGTAGATGAGGTTGGAGGAGGTGCAAGTGAACCTCTGCCTAACCTGAAGGACTGTCAGGGTCCCTAGACAGAGTCGCAGGAGGAGATATAGTCAGACCTTTCTATCCATTGTCAGAATGAGGCTAAACTCAAATTGGAGGAACAGCATATCATATTTTGCTTGGGCAGCTTACAACACAGTGGTATGAATATTGATTTCTCTCACTTCAAGTAACCCCGGCATTCTCTCCTCCCCCCCTCCCCCCTCTACCCCTCTCCCCCCTCCCCCTCTACCCCTCTCCCCCCTCCCCCCTCTACCCCCCACCAAAGTCACACCAGCTTCTCGTTTTCACTCAACGAACAGCTAACAATGGCCTGTTTCCTTTATCATCATTACTTTTTTTGTATATCTTTCATTCATTGTTCTTTTTCTCTCTACATCATCTATATATCTCGCTTCTCTTACCCCTAACTAGTCTGAAGGTGGGTCTCGATCCAAAACATCACCCACTCCTTCTCTCCAGAGATGTTGCCTGTCCTGCTGAGTTATTCCAGCTTTTTATGTCTGTCTTTGGTTTAAACCAGCATCTGCAGTTGCTTCCTACACTATTTTCTTGTGCTCGTGTTCTCTGCTCTTCTTCAAGTACTGCTGCAGGACATTTTATGATCATCTGCAAAAGCAGGTAGGCCTTCGCTTTATCGGAAAGATGACACTGCTGCTAATGTAGCACTCTCTCAGTACTGCTCTGAGCCCAAGACCAAGCTCATTGCAAGTTAACTATTTAGAAACTCAAGTCAGCATTTTGAACCTGCATCACGCCAGTCCAGTACTAATGGGTTGCACTGTTTGCCTGTCTCTGGCTTCTGGCGGCTGCTCATTAATGTGATATTAATAGATTCATGTTAAGGACTAGCCTTGTTCAGTCGGCATGCCTCTCTTTCCCAACAGCTTTAGCTACTTGTGTAGGAAGGAATTGCAGATACTGGTATTAACCGAAGATAGACACAAAATGCTGGAGAAACTCAACGGGACAGGCAGCAGCCTTGGAGAGAATGGGCAGCGTTTCAGGTCGAGATGGGAACAATGATAAAGAAACCAGGTATTTGTTAGCTGTAGGTACACACAATTGCTGGGGAAACTCAGCGGGTGCAGCAGAAAAGCTGACGTGACTTGGGTGGAGGAGGGATAGAGAGAGAGAGAGTGAATGCAAAGGTTACTTGAGGTTAGAGAAATTAATATTCATGCCCCTGGGCTGTACGTTGCCCAAGCGAAATATGAGATGCTGTTCCTCCAATTTGCATTTAGCCTCTTTCTGACAATGGAAGAGGCCTAGGACAAAGGTCAGTGTGGGAATGGGAAGGGGAATTAAATTGTTGAGCAACCGGGAGGTCCACCTTCGCTCAGTCCGCCTTAGTAGGTCCAGGCGGACTGAGCAAAGGTGTTCAGTGGAACAATCGCCCAGTCTACGTTTGGTCTCGCTGATGTGTGAGTCCACATCTTGAACAATGGATACAGTAGATGAGGTTGGAGGAGGTGCAAGTGAACCTCTGCCTAACCTGAAAGGACTGTCGCGGTCCCTGGACAGAGTCGTGGGGGGAGGTATGGGGACAGGTGTTGCTGTATCTGATATATCTCTCTACATCATCGTCTCTATCTCTCATTTCCCTTTCCCGTGACTTTCCATCTGAAGAAGGGTCTCGACCCGAAACGTCACTCATTCCTTCTCTCCAGCTTCAGCTACTTGGCAGCTCTGAGGAGAAATTGATAGCCAGCTTGTCCTCTTGTCTGCTTTTGAAGACTGAAGCATTCTTGGGCTTCCTAAAATTAGTCGTGCTGAGTGTTAAGTAGATGGAGCTTATCAGCTTCTTTGTGGCATCTGACATGGTTGTGTCTGGGCTCACAAGGGCCTCCACGGGTTGGAATGTATGTCTTGTTGTTTCTCTCTCCCCAATCCCTCACTTTGGTTTCCTGATTCTGATGATCGATGGTGAGTTACATTCACATCTCCGCAGCCAGCATCCAGAGCTTGAGGGCTAGTTTCTGACTCTTGCAAGGTAACTGTTACAAGGATACAGTCCCAAAGTTATGCAGCACGGCCACAAGCTCGTTGGCCCAACTTGTCCATGGCACCAATGTATCTTCCTAAACTGGTCCCATTTGCATTTTGTCCAGTACCCCTCTAAATCTTTCCTGTCCATGTACGTGTCAATGTCTTTCACACATTTTGTACATAATTAGCTCAGATTTAAGGCAAACAGATAGTTACTATAATTAAGAGGCGTTTAGACAGACACTTGAATAGGCAATGCACAAAAGGATATGGTCCTAATGCGGGCAAATGGAATTAACATCGATGGGCAAAAAAGTCAGCATGGACACGTTTGGCCGAATGGCACATTTCTGTGCTTTATACGTTTTTCCCTGTAATGTAGGCACATGACCTTCCAACAGGGATGGATACCTATGGACTTTCAGGAGTGGCTGTTGTTCAACATCTCTTGTCAATGGTATTCCAATCCCAGCGATGCCATATTTCCCCATTTCCCCCCTTTTGCCTTTCAGACATCTACACTTTTATGACTTTTTTTTTTTTAAAAGGCCAAGATTGAATATGTGTCCTTTTCCAATCTCTTTTCATCCTCTGACCACTCCCTGGGAGGAATTCTGCTTGTGATGCCTCACCACACCTCGTTCACTCCTTGACTCCCTATGTAAAGTAACCAATAGCTGGTAAAGATCAAAGCAGCAGGCAACCAAAAAAGAGGAGCTTGCCAGCTGCATGGAGGACAGAGATGTGTGGAGCGTCCGTCACCGTGCCTGTCGGAAACCAGCACCACGGTGTCACTAATGTTTTCAACGATGATGATAATAATAAATAATAAACCCTAGAGATCAGCTCCCTTTTCTCTGCTAGATCCCCATAGTCATCAACACTTGATCTGTTCAAAAATTTGTCTACTTCCATTATAAGTATTTCTTATGATCCATAGGGGAGAGAATTCAAGAGATTCACTGCCCTTTGTAATAAGAAATTTCTATGCATTTAGTTTGAAGTGATTATTCCCCGTACATTGAAATTACGTCCTCTTGTTCATGCCTCTCCCACTAACAAAAACATTTTCTGCTCCCCCACTGCAGACCCCCTCTCACTGCACCCCCTCTGCGGGGTCTGAAGAAAGCTCCCGACCCAATATCTCACCCGTCCTTTTTGTCCAGAGATGCTGCCTGACCTGCTGAGTTTTACTCCAGCACTTTGTGTCTATCTTGACAACATAAGGGTTGTGTCCCCTTAGGATCTTATGCATTTCGGTAAGATTGCCCTCTTTCTTCTAAACTCGAATATAAACAAACCCAACCAGTTTAGCCTCTCTTGATCAGATTATCCTCTCACATCCCAGGAATTAGCCTGGTGAATCTCTTTTGGACTGCTTCCAAAACTACCATATGCTTTCTGAAGTATGAGGACAAAAGCTATGCAAAGTAATCTAGGTGTAGTCTCACCAACACGCTATGCAATTGAAACAAAAGCCTCCCTATATCTAAACTCCAAACCCCTTGAAACAGTGGCCATAAAGCTATTTGAATTCATAACTACTGGTAATTTGTGCACAAGAATGCCTGGCTGCACACAGAATTGTTCATAAATTATTAGAGTAAAAACCAATCTGCGGGAAGAACTGTGTGTCAGGCAGCATCTGTGGAGGCAAGGGGATGGTCAACCTGTCCGGTTCATAAATTCTAAGGCAGAATTAGGCCATTCGGCCCATCAAGTCTACTTCGCCATTCAATCATGGCTGATCTATCTATCCCTCTCACACCCATTCTCCTTGCCTTCACCCCATAACCCCTGACACCCATACTTATCAAGAATCTGTCGATCTCTGACTTAAAAATATCCATTGACTTGGTTCTAACAGCTGTCAGTGGCAATGAATTCCACAGATCCACCACCCTCTGACTAAAGACTCAAGAGGATGAGACCTGGCATCAGGACAATAAGTAGAGGGGAGATGTCTGGTATATAGAAGTGAGAGGGAGGATGAGGGGGCCTGCTAAGCAATATGTGGAATCAGATGAGGGAGTGATGATGATGAATTAGAGCAGGTAGGGGGAGTCTTTGGACGCAGGTTGGTAAGTGTTAGGTTTAGTTTAGTTCAGAGATACAGCTTGGAAACAGGCCCTATGGTCCACCGAGTCCGCACTGACCAGCGATCCCCGCACATAAACAATTTCCCACACACGCACATTCGGGACAATTTTTTACATATACCAGCCAATTTACCTACAAACCTGTACGTCTTTGGAGTGTGGGAGGAAACCGAGGATCTCGGAGAAAACCTACGCGGTCACGGGGAGAACGTACAAACTCCGTACAGACACTCGCCTGTAGTCGGGATTGAACACGGGTAAGGCAGAAACTCTATCGCTGCACCACCGTGCCGCCCCTGAAACCAGGGAAGCAGATAAGGGAGGGATGATGGACATGTGCGGGGGAGCGGGTGGGGATAGGAAAGGTGAACCAAGAGAGAGGAAACCTACTGGAGCTGGTAGAAATGGTGAAGAATGATATGCGGGACGGGGAGGCTCGTTGGGTGAAGGGTGCGGACCAAGGGAACATGATCTCTATTCCGTCTGGGGAGTGGGGCAGGGAGTGAGAGCGGACGTGTGGGAAATGGAAAGAAGTGCAGGTGAGGGATGTTTGGTGGAAACGTTAAAACGGTGAAACGAGGCTTAACGGGAGTTCTGAAGCTGAAGGCTCAATCACTGTGGTGGTGTAATCAGGTACCGAGATGAGTAGGAGGAGGAGGCCATAGTATAGAGAGTACAGAGTTTGCAGCACTGCAGATTGCTGGAGTGGAAGGACGAGAATATTAAAATCAAGGCGTTACCAACCCAGTAGCTAATGTATGGTAAGGAAATATCACGGCATAACAGGTCGTGGTCCAGTATCTGGGTTTGATCTTGAACTTCGGCACCATTTGTGCAAAGTTCGCACGTTCTCCCTAATAACACGTGGGTTTCCACAGGGGTTCAAGTTTCCTCTCGCATCCCCAAACCTGCTAGTTGGTAGGTTAATCAACTGCTGTGAATTGCCCCTTTATGTAGGTGGGTGTTCAGAGAAATGGGGAGGTGGGGAAGAGAATGAAATGTGGGAGAATATTATGCTAGGATTGCTATGAGAGCCTGCAGAGAAGTGATGGGCTGAATGGCCTTGTACGCCAGAAGGAAATCTGATAAAATAATGTGCAAGATGCATGGAATGGGATAAGCGATTAGGGTGACTTGAAGTTTGCAGGAAACCAATTTCATTTTTGTTCTAAGCTGTAACTAATGCTGATGACTTTTCCTCTGTTTTCCCTGTGATTTTTAGCTATGATTTAAAACCTTACAGTTCATGGGTACATGCGCGCACTGACCTGCCTCTGGCCTTTCTATTTGAAGGTCCCTGGCGAGGCTTTTCTTTAAAGAGCAAAGTCTCCACAGACTTCACACTTCAAAAGATGCATCACGACGATGGGCTCGTGTTTTCGAAAGGAAATGATAAATATTTCCTGCTGCCGTTCTCTTTCCTCAACATCAGTGGGAATATCTGCCATCCGATCAGGCTGGAGGGCAGCAGGGAATGCAATTTAATAAGGCTGAAAATCACTGGCACTCCTCAAGAGGCCAATAGCAAACTGTATGCTTCTGAGATTAAAAAGCTGGGCAATAAATTTCCACCCTGCTGGGTGATTAATTTTGGAAACTTGGCCACAAGAAATCATGCTTGTCTAAAATTTTAAGTGACTTTTCTTTTCACTATAATAATAATAATAATAATAATAATAACAATAATCATAATCATAATCAAGACTTTATTGTCATTCAAAAATACACCAACAAATGCGAGTCTGAACAAAATTTCATTGCATCTGGCTCACCGTGCAACATAAAATAACAAAAGGATAAAATAGATAAAAAGATAATAGTGGCGGCACATTATATGGAATTCAAGAGTCTGAATTCTCGGGAGAAGAAGCTGTTCTGCTCCCTATACTGCGATACCTTTTGCCCGAGAGCAGCAGAGTGAACAGTCCATGATGGAGATGTGTGGGGTCTTTTATAATGCTGTTGGCCTTGGACAAGCAACGTTTTCACGCAATGTCCCGGATTGAAGGAAGAGAAGTCCCGATGATTTTTTTCAGCCGTCCTTCCCAGAAGACTTCCCAGAAGGTTTGACTTACTGAGAAGTTAGTTGGACCATCCATCACTATCCTCCGGAATCTCTTACCTGTATTGACAACATGCTTCTGTCATATTGACAGTCATACAGGACAGAAATAGGCCCTTCGGCCCACCGTGACCATGCTGGCCATCCAGTATCCATATTAATTGCGTTTACCAGAGGCCCGGGTTCGATCCTGACTCTGGGTGCTGTCTGTACGGAGTTTCTACGTTCTCCCTGTGTCCGCGTGGCTTTTCCTTGGGTGCTTCGGCTTCCTTCCACACTCCAAAGACGTGCAGGTTTGTAGGTTAATTTACTTCGGTAAAGATTGTAAATTTTCCCTAGTGTGTAGGATAGTGCTAGTGTAGGGGGAACCCCTGGTCAGCACGAACTCGATGGGCCAAAGGGCCTGTTTCCACACTGTATCTCTAAACTAAAAGTGGTAGTCTGGATACTTCTTAAATGTTGTGAGAGTACCAGCCTCCAAACAGACACCCAGGCAGTGTCCTCCAAATCCACTTTACCCTCCTGGGTGAAAATATTCTGCTTCTGCAATCCCCTTGGTTAAGCATATGCCCCTTAATTTTATATACCTCTACAATGGGGAAATGTATTTTTACTATCCACCCTATTGACATCTCTTTACTGTATAAACTGCCACTGAGTAGAGAGTGGCTTCTATTTTTACAGATATCCATGTCAATCTTTGGTCGAACAATACAGAAATATCGCTCACCGCGGTAACAAAATCTCCATGTTATTATTATGAATGGCATCAAAAATACACAAAACTGATAAGGAACAATGACTAAAAGTGGAAAGAAAGAGAGAGAGAGAGATAGAGGAAACTAGTACTGTCATTCATAGCAATGAATGTATGTGAGACTTCTGAATTTAACAATATTTGCTGGGGTTGTCCATAGGTCGGGTGTTCATAACTAGAGGACACCCTATATATCTCTCTCATAACGTTCCTCACTCTCTCCTTCGGCCTCCCTACCAAGGAAAACACATGCAGCCTCTCCTGTCTCTCCCCATAACTTCAAACAATCCATCCCAGGCAACGTGTAGAAAGGAACTGCAGATGCTGGCTTATACCAAATATACTCACCAAGGGCTGGAGTAACTCAGCGGGTTAGGCAGCATCTCTGGAGAGAAAGGACGGGTGACATTTCAGGTCGGGACCCTTGTTCAGACTGAAAGTACATGGGAGGGAACTGGAGGTAAGAATAGGCCAGAACAAAGCAATAGATGACCAAGGAAGGGTGGCGGAATCTTCTCTATGTCCTCTCCAAAAGTACCCAAAATGCTCGAGAGAGGATTAAATACATGAAGTGCTTTGAAAAGTGAAACATTCTTTAAATATTGTCATGGTTTTGTGGGAAATGGTCCAGCCAATTTCCCTTCTAGCAACCTCCAATAAATAGAAATCTGTTTTATTAATGGTGACTGTGGGATAATTGTTGGCCATTGGGGAACTACCACCCCCTCCCTACTCTTCTCAAGAACAGTGTTACGGAATGATTTTAATCTACTTGATCAGGACGATGGCTGTTTGTTTCAACATATTATTTGAATGATGAAACTTCCAAAGGTGCAAACGGATAGACATCTTGGTCAGCATGAACATGTTGGGCTGAAGGGCCGTTTTCTGTGCTGTTTGACTCTTTGATTCCATGACTTCAAGTTCCCTCAGTCTGGATTCCTTTTGTGCACGTCTCTGAGGTGAGACAAAAACTCAGGACCTTCTGACTCTGAGACTGGAGTGCTGTCAAATAAGCCACAGCTGACCAACATTCCAAAACATTTCCTCAAAATGCAATCAGAATAAGATTATCAGCAAAAGTCTGAAGAAGGATCCCAACCTGAAAAATCATCCATCCATTTTCTCCAGAGATGCTGCCTAACCGGCTGAGTTACTCCAACATGTTCTGCCTATCTTTGGTATAAATTCCATTTTATTACATTAAGTTCATCAGCAGCTTTGCAGATTCTCCCAAAAAGTTTTTCTTATCAGTCTCATCCACTGATCCGCTCCAGCTTCCCAATCCGCTCAGCATCCCTCAGCTTTCCGTCTCTTTAAAATACACCAATGTTGTCCTGTGTACAGGTCATGGAGTGTTGTGTATGGACCTTGTGTACCAATTACAATGAGTGGAAGATGGTGGGGGGTGGCAGTGGTGCTGATGGAAGTAATGCTTCAAAGCATTGAAAACAAATTACCTGACAGGCTGGGGAATGAGTGCAGCTTACCAGCATGGGTTCACCAGTACTGGCAGTGTGCAGTGATGACTGACTCAATATCAGTTTTCCTAACAGCAGTCATTTGGGTCTGCAATTGGTTTTTGACTGTTTTAAAACCTCCCACTTCGCAGCAAGGTTATTGCTGTATGTACAATCATCATGTTAATAGAGGCATTTTTAAAATCTGTCAAAACCCAGGGAGGGTTATGTGTTGTACAGAGTCACAACTTCCAGTGCGTTTGCAAGCTGCAGAAGAGGTTTGAATAGAATAAATAGCAGGAACTGGCCATTCAGTCTCTCGAGCTTTCTACATTATAAGTTAATACGTCCTAGGAGCAGAATTAAGCCATTCGGCCCATCAAGTCTACTCCGCCATTCAATCATAACCTCTCCCTCTCTACCCCATTCTCCTGTCATTATATGCGATATACACATCTTATTATTTTCTCTCTGTGCCACTCCCTTGTTGTAATCGGGCTCCAGTCATTCCCTCTCCTCCCCTCTCCAGTCAGGGAGAAGATACCAAAGTACCACCAGAACAGTATAACTTGAAGAACAGTATATTCCCATATGTTATCAGATTCTTGAACTGTCTTCTCATAAACTGAGAGTAATCTCCCAATCTACCTCTTTGTAGCCCTTGCACTTTTTTTATATGCACTCTTTCTGTTACTGTAACATATTCTGACTCGAGTCCCTGCATCTCCCCCGGCAAGTCCCATCAGAATTCAATATGCTTTAACGAGAGCTTCTCCCATTCTTCTAAACCCTGGAGACTCTGCTTAATCACTTCTTGTCGGACAATTCTACTCCATTGCAGAAAACTACAGGTAGACACTTTATCACAGGCATATCCTTCC
The DNA here is from genome assembly GCF_010909765.2 of Amblyraja radiata. Classification (NCBI taxonomy): domain Eukaryota; kingdom Metazoa; phylum Chordata; class Chondrichthyes; order Rajiformes; family Rajidae; genus Amblyraja; species Amblyraja radiata. Next base: position 56,973,235 of record NC_045963.1, on the reverse strand, counting down.
TTGGGAGAGACCTCTTTTCCTAGTATGGTCTCACCGGGAAACCACACGGAATTAGAGTAATACAGCATGGAAATGGGCACTTCATTTATTCTGTGTTGACCAACAAGCGCTCATTCACACTGATCCCATTTTATTCTGTACAGTCCCATATAATTGTTGCAAGACATTATAGCAAAATCTGCCGTGCTGTTTTGCCTTTCCAATTACTTGATCCAATAATTTCCAGTGATACCTGTAAAGGGCACTTGGGTCCTTCTGAACAATAAACAGTGGCACAGCTGGTCGAGCTACTGCCTCACAATGACCCAGGTTTGATCCTGATCTCACGTGCTGTCTGTGCGGAGTTGGGACTTTATCCCTGTGACTGCGTGGGTTTCCTACGGGTGCTCAGGTTTTCTCCTACATCCCAAAGACGTGCGGGTTTGTAGGTTAAGTGGCCTCTGTAAATTGCCTCCAGTGTTTAGTTTAGTGTTTTTTGTAGTTTCGAGATACAGCATGGAAACCGGCCCTTCGGCCCATCACCCCGACCAGCATTCACCCATACGCTAATTCTATCCTACACACCAGAGACAAATTAAAGAAGCCAAATTAACCAGCAAGCCTGCAAGCCTTTGGAATGTGGGAGGAAACCCACATGGGGTCACGGGGAGAACGAACAAACTCCGTACAGACAGCACCTGTAGTCAGGATCGAACCCCGGTTCCTGGGTGGTGTACAACAGCAACTACACTGCTGTGACACCGTGCTGCCCTGCTCCTCTCCACTGTATTTCTATCTTCCTCCATGAATCAGGTACGCAATAATCCCTTAATTTACCTGGAGACATTCAGAAGAGGAAAGTTCAGAGGAATGGCCTTGGATGATAGGACTTCTCTGATTTCCATTACCAGTTCACACCCGTGGTAACGGATTTTATTCTTCTGTCGAGGGAGCTGGATGGGGTGTCCAGAATTGCAGATTTAGTTCATTCCCCAACTTCATCCATGATCAACGACTACTCTCTCTGCTTTTCCCTCTTAATTTAAGATGCTCACTAAAATATATCTCTATCAATAAAACATTTGGCTGCCAAGGATTTCCTCCTTTGACTGACTGTCCTGATTTGGGCATATTCTGTGTGGTGCCTTGAGTTATTGTACAAGGTTACAGATGTTTCGTAAATGGAACTAGTTGTTTCTTCAATAAATGTCGTTTTCTATGTGAAACATTAGTCCAAGGGTCATTGATAAGAATGGTTGGGTAGAGCACTGGAGTATGGTGTAGTGAGTAGATTTTGGCTTCAAAATTTCCTTGATTAATTTGTGTGTTAAAGAACCTTTTGCACTTTAAAACGTAGAGGTTTAAAAAAAAAAACTCCACATAATGTATCCCTGAAAACATTCCAATCAGGGAAATGACTGTGTGAAGATAATGTCTGGGTTATCTCAGTGTGTCTGGGTCAGTGCAAGGTTGTATTTCATGAACAAGAGACCATTATTCATGCTATTTACAATGTGTCTTCCAAGAAACGTGGTAGATTTTTCTCTCCCCCCCCCCCCCCTTTTACTGGCACCATTGCTCAAAATGATATAAAATGCATTTAATTTGGGATGACTAGTCTGCAGCTCACTAGATCAGACTCCACTGGAGGGAGTGGCAGAGGAAGTTTCTGTTATGGAGGAGGTTTCCCTTAAAATGTAAACTTTGAATCCTAGAGTGGTACAGTGACATTTGCCCCATTTTGCTGTCTGAAAGAGCTTTCCAGTTAGTCCCACTCACCTTGCTCTTTCCCATTTTCCTTTTCAATGATATATCCAGTTCCCTTTTGAATGTTACTATTGAGTCCGCTTCACACCACCCCAACAGAAAGACCATCTTGGATCACATTCACTGTATAAAATAAATTCCTTGCCATCGTAACTACCAATCTTTTGCTAGTAACCTTAAATCTTCCACTGGATATGGTTTACCATTATTTATTCCATCAAAATCACGCAGATCTACTCTACCTTGTCTATTATTCAATCAAGCCCCTGCACAGTGTTTCCAGTGGACTTAAAAGGTCAGATAATGCTATTCTGAAGCGATGCAAGGGGTTTCTCCGCAGTGTCCTTTGATTGTGATTCCCTCCATCAGGCAACATTTCTAAAATTAATTTGTCGGCCCAGGAACAGATTGTTGTTACTGCGATCGTTCCGTTCCCAAATTGGCTGCCCTGTTTCCTACATTCCAATCATATCAAACGCTTTGAGAGGCAAGAGGAAAATTAATGAAGCCTTACAATTTATACCTGCTACAGAGGAGGACATTTCTCAAAGGTAATAGATTATTCAGCAGGGAAAAGGGCTCTTAAACCCTATGTCCATACCGACCAACATGCCCCATCTAAACTAGTCCCATGTACCCATGCTTGGTCTAATCCCTTGAAACTATTCCTATCCATGTACCTGTCCAAGTGTCCTTTTAACTGTTATTACTGCATCTGCCTCAACTATCTCCTCTGACAGCTCAATCCATATATCCACCACAGGAAGTTCTATGACAACATATAAAATACATTTGTACAGGGCAGGGGCAATTTGCTGCATGACTTGATAACATAATGTACTCTATACTCAATTCCCTGATTGATGAAGGCCAGCGTAACAAAAGCCTTCTACACACCCTATCTACCTGTGATAGTACTTTCAGGGAACTATATACTTGTACTCCTACATCCCTCTGCTCTACAACGCTCTCAGGCCCCGACCATTCACTGTGCAAGCCCTGCACTTGTTTAACTTAAAAACTGCAACACCTCACCCTTATCTGAATTAAATTCATTTTGCCATTTCTCAGCCAACCTGCTCAGCTGAACAAGATCCTGCTGTAATTCTTGATAATCATCTCCACTGTCTATGATATCACCTACTTTGGCAGCTTTTAGCTGGTCCATTCTCTCCCAGCTGTGATTGGCAAACCATGATCTTTCTGTGTGTCTGTGACTACATGCTCCACAGCCTTCCTCATGTATTCACTTTTCCTTTACCTTGCGTAACCTTTCCTGCATCTCAGACACTACAGTCCTGTTCTGTCAGGTAAATTATTTTGAGGTGTTTTTGAAAGTTTAGATTTGGAAACCATTTCAAAAGAATTCCGCCTTTCCCTACTTGGAGCGTGGTCTGGTTAGCTTCCAAATTAGTTACATCCCTCTGGTACCTAAGCTTTGCAAAGCTAAACATGTTCCTGCTAAGTATGACCAACTCTTTGCCAGTGAATTTTAAGGTTCATCGGTGAATTATATGTTTTTCCTCTAAGGAATGCACTCTGAGCATTTAGAGTTTGGAACAAGGCCATTTCATTAAAAGGCACAACATTCTTCTGGGGTTTGACTGGGAAGATGTTGGATGATGCTACCCTACCTGGGTGTCTAGAACCAGCGGATGCGGCCTCAACATAAAGGGCTGGTCATTTTCTACTGAGTTGTGAACGTATTTCTTTACCCAAGGTTTACCAAACCTTTGAAGTTCCCTACACGAGGCATGTGGTGAATGATCACCGTATACTTTTGTGAAATATATCATTGTATTTCCTTATTATGTAGATGAGGCCGTTCTGCCCATCAAGTTGAAGCCAGCTCACTGTCCATTGCCAATCCCTCACTAGTTTTCCCTGTAGACGTTTCTCCCCATGTTCCCAGGTCTACCATTCACATACCAGGGAGAATTTAATCTGGCTCATTAACCTACCAATTAATCAGTGTTAAGGGACTTAAACAGGTACATGGATAGGAAAGGCTTCGAGGGATATGGGCCGAATGTAGGCAAATGGGACCAGTGTGGATGGGCAACTTAGCCGACAATCCAAATTTGGCTGCAACTCCTGGTGCGGTGCTATATGACTCTGTGATTAATGTAGGAAGGTGAAGTACAGTATAAGAATGGCCACAATCTAGTTGAATGATGGAGTAGTGTTGGGGAGGGCCGAATGGCCGCCTCCTGTTTGTAACGAGTACGAAATAACAGTCCTATTGGCAGCCACCGCTCCCGCCCGCAGACAATATGGAAACAGCCAAATGTAACAAGGGTCGCCATTGTTTTGCACAGGCACCAGAGAGGTTTGTGCGGCTGGCCTCAGACACTACCTCCTTTCTCTCAGTGTAACCGAGATGTTATTAATGGTGCTTACAAGAGTGCTCTGCTGAATGAAAAGGGGTCTTTACAATAAAGTCATGGAATGCTGACGGCAAGTGGCATTGAAACCCGATCTCTGTCAGGCTCTTGAAACAAAAAGTTTTCATTTGTGTTCTCACTGCAGCTATAACCGGACCATAAAATTGTGCTTGTGAGTTTATTTCATGCCACATTTCTCCCTTGCAGAGAGTGACAGAGTTTACAGGACAGGAGCAGTCTATGCACACCACAGGTCGCAGCCTTTGTTTATGCATCCATGACCCCTTTCCTACCTAACAGAGCTAACCTTCTCCGCAAACACCGTTTAGTTGAACACTTGCGCTCGGTCTGCCCAGGCCTATTGGATCTCCCTGTCGCTAACCATTTTAACTCCCATTCCCACACTGACCTTTCTGTCTTGGGCCTCCTCCATTGCCAGAGTAAGGCCACACGTAATCCGCTAGGGTAGCTTACAACCCAACAATATGAACATTGAATTCTCCAATTTTCGGAACTAGCCTACAAATGGGCATCCAAAGCTAGAGGGCAAAGGTTTAAAGTGAGAGGAAGGAGTTTAAAGGAGATCTGATGGAGATCTAAACACTGTATGGGTAGTTAATATCTAGAATAAGCTGTCAGTGGAGGTGGTGGAGTTGGGAACAGTATCAATATTTTAAGAAGCATCTGGACAGGTACAAAGCCCAGAGGGATATGGCATTAATGTAGGCAGTGGGATTGGTGTAGATCGGCAAGATAGTCAGCATAACGCAATGGGCCGAATGGCCTGTTTCTATGCTTCCAACCATTCTAAGAATAGTAAGACCTTGGTTCAAGTCTCCATACTCCCATTATGATTAGGATTATGATTATGAAGCTGTCTTTCAAATATAAAGGCCACACTGCAAAGTCGGAGAAATGAAACCTTGAAAGACTCTCATTGAAGAACTCTCTTCTCACTGTTCTGCTTGCTCCGGCTGGAGCAGATGATTTGTCATCTGTTTTGTGTAAACTGATTTCTGCATTTCCTTTTTTTTTTTTAATTATTTTTATTAGAAGTACGGTAAATTACAATAACACACAACACATATATCTTAATACATTTTTTGTACCGCTTCATTTTTTTTTAAGCTTTAAGAAAAAGATAGAAGTAAGGAAAGTAAAGAAGGTGCGCAAGAGTCGTGAAGTGCAAGAGGGTGTTGGGAAAAGAAAGCCCCTTAGAAAAGAAGTTAGAGAAGGAAGTGAAGTAAGAAAGTAGACCCTAGAAAAGAAAGAAAAAGAAAGTAAGGACAATCGCTCTATTATAACATTAAACTCCGCAGAAAGACTACCAACCAAGTCTGTTTTTGTTGTTTTACCTCCCATTGCCAGGTCCTGATACCATTTATTTATTTATTTATTTTTAAGATTCCTATTGCACCTCATGCTTGTAATAGGTCCATAAACATAGACCACGTCTTTTGGAATTGGTTTGCTTTACCTGCTAAGAGGAATCTCATCTCTTCCAGATGTAATGTTTCAAACATATTTGATGTCCACATTTTTATTGTTGGTGTGGGCGCATTTTCCAGAATTTAAGTATGAGCTTTTTTCCCATTATTAGCCCGTAATTGAGTAAATTCTTCTGATACACGTTTAATTCAGGGATACCTTCCGATATCCCAAAAATGATCCATTCTGGTTTTGGTACCAGTTTTATTTTAATTAATTTTGAAAAAATATCAAATATTCCGTGCCAGAATTTTTGGATTTTTGTACAAAAAACAAAAGAATGCGCTATGGTAGCTTCTTGACACAGACATTTATCACAGATTGGTGAAACATTAGGGAAGATTTTATTTAATTTAGTTTTTGAATAATATAGTCTATGTAATGTTTTGAATTGGATAAGCGTATGTCGTACATTGATCGAGCATTTATGCACCTGTAGTAAATGATTATCCCAGCTCTCTTTTGAAATTTTTATAGCTAATTCTTGTTCCCAGTCTCTTCTAATTCCATCTGTTGTGGGTATTTCTATGTTTAAAATGATATTATATAAGTACGATATTAAATTAGCTGATTCCGCCTTTGTCTTCATTGCTTCATCCAGTAAGTCGGAAGGCATATTATGATAGTCTTTTGTGTATTTTTTCAGATAATCACAAATTTGAAGATATTTAAAATATTGGTTATTTTTCAAATTATATTTCAGTTGTAGTTGTTGAAATGATAGTAATTTTCCCACTTCATACAGATCTTCGAGCGTTTTGATTCCCATTCTTTCCCATAGTATAAATGATTTGTCTATGATTGATGGTTTAAGCGATGGGTTATTGACTATTGGTATTGAGAGAGATAGGTTTCTTAATTTTAGATTCTGTTTTATTTGTTTCCATGTTCTAATTGTGCTATGTATAATTGGGTTTTTATTATAATTTTTATTATTCAGATTTATTGGTGAGAGGATAATCGCTCCTATATTTCTCCGGGAGCAGTCCCCTTTTTCCATTACAATCCAGTCCGCCTGCTGGGCAGAATTGTCCAGCAGGTGAATCATATTTTTAATATTTACTGCCCAATTATAATACATAAAGTTAGGGAGCGCTAGACCCCCGCACTCTTTTCGTTTATTAAGGTGTGTTCTTTGTATTCTATGGGGTTTATAATCCCATATGAAATTTGTAATGTCTGAGTCCAATTTTTTGAAAAACCTTTTTGGGAGATATATAGGTATTGATTGAAATAGGTATAGAATTTGTGGTAAGAAAATCATTTTTATAGCGTTTATTCTGCCTATTAAGGACATCGGTAGTGTTTTCCGATAGGGTGAGAAATAGACTACAATGTTTCCAGGCTCCCCTGCTGATCATTGACCATGGCTAATCTACCCCAGGCCTCACCTCCTCCTCTGTGCCAGATGCCCATTGACCTCCTTCTGCAATCAATCCAAACTATTTATCTACCTCCGCTTAAAATACTTCCATTGAGCTAACCTCCATAACTCTCCGGGGTGGAGAATTCCAGAGGTTCTCTCTGCTCTGCTCCACCTCCTGCTGCTTGTAACGATCCTCTGTACAAATGGACATTTCCTGTTCACCAGCAACCATTAAAATCTCTTCCCATTGCCCCCACTCAGCACTTGGCTACAGAAGGAAAGTGTCTCTTCATCTTGCCCCTGATATTTTACATGTGTGTGGGCTCCCCTATTTGCCCGTGGAATAAAAACCTGAAGCGTTGGAAACACTCGGCAGGTTCAGGCAGCATCTGTGCAAAGAGAAGCAGTGTCTATGCTTCAGACTGAAGGCCATTCATCACTGAAACATTAACTATGTTTCTATGACCAGCTAAATATTCTGTGTTTCACTTTTAGGATTCTCGCATCGTGAGTTAATTGCTTTTCGATTCCTAATTGTGTGTTCCTGGCATTAAAGTGTTCTCCCGCTTCATCTCGGCCACTGCTGCACACTGCCATCATAAGATCGCCCCGGTAACCACGAGAGTATAGTCATAGAATCATACAGCTTAGAAACAGAATCTTTAGCACAACTTGTCCACATTGACTAATGTTCCCCATCTACACTAGTCCCACCTGCCTGCATTTGGCCCATATATCTCTCTAAACTGCCCTATCCATGTGCCTGTCTAAATGCTTCGATAGCACCTGCATCAACTACCTCCTCCGGCAGCTCATTCCATACACCCACCACCCTGTGTAAAACAAAAAGTTACCTTTCAGGTTCTTATTAAATCTTTCCGCCCTCACCTTAAACCAATGTCCCCTGGTTCTTGATTGGATCTCTGGACAAAAGACTATGCATTTCCCTGATCTATTCCTCTCATGATTTTGTACACTTCCATAAGATCACCCTTCATCCTTCTGCGCTACAAGGAATAAAGTCATCAAAGTTATAAAGTTATAGTTTGATAGAGGCAGACTGTCTAATTGTGTAACAATTGCTAAAGCGCAGCAAGCAAATTGTGAAATAAAAGTATTAATACAACCGTCCAATAGTTTAAAAAAACTGTTAGTCCGACACTATCATCGTTCTAAAGGTGCTGGACTGTTGGAAATTTTTCTCGTGGTTGGCTTCTGTGTGGAAAACTCTGCCCTGAGATAATGACCGGATAATTTGTAAGTGTTATTTGAATGAATGGTGTGTAAAATCTTGAGTAAGTCTGATTGGAATCAACTTCCATAAGAATATCATGGCAAAGTCTTTATGAAATCTAGCCGTGAGCTGTGACTGATTAACTCCATGCAGTGCGGCCTAATATAATAAACAGGCACACTACACAGTTGAACTCTCTGATGCAGATTCTTAATATAATGACATTGACACGGTGCCAAAACTGATAAATGCATAATTCCTTATAAATAGCTTCTACTCTTCATTCCCCAGGGAGTCTCGTGAGGTCTTCGTGTGCCGCCAAGCAGGATAAGTGGCAGAAGTCCGGGCTGCCAGAGCCTTATTAGCATTTGAGCAGAGGGTCTTGTTAGGAAGGGGAGCATGTGGGTTGGAGCGTTAGTGCGGGTTCCAGCGGGGTGGGCTTCTGTGTGCGGTGGCAGTGGAACAAGACCAAGGGATGCCTACCAGAGGAATTAGCAGATGGAACTACAGGCAGGTGAGAAGTCAGTACGCTGGTTTTACACGTGCAGGGAGTGCTGCTTTGCTTTGCTTTTCTTTTGGTTTGCAAACCCGATGTGTGAATTCCTTTTCATTGTTTATTTCATTTTGTTTATTGTCACATGTACCGAGGTACAGTGAAAAGCTTTTGTCGCGTGCTAACCGGTATGGAAAGACAATACATGATTACAATCGAGCCTTTCACAGTGTACAGATAAATGACAAGGGAATAACGTTTAGTGCAAGATAAAGCTAGTGAAGTCGGATCGAAAATAGTCTGAAGGTCATCAATGAGGTAGATAGTAGATCTGTTAGGATGGTGGCAAGGACTGGAATAGAAAATTTTGCAGCAACCATGGGTATTTCTGGATACTGTAATGTTTGGAGATTGGTTTGCATGCATGCAAGTTGGTAAGGCCAGTGGAGGATGTCCTCGCCTCTTTGTCCAAGTGAGAAGTTCTTTGTACAGGAACTGGAAGATGCTCCTGCACAAGTGAGGTGCAGATCAGCCTTTGCCTCAGTGAAAACGTACACTATCTCTTTACTGGCTGGCTGTTTCTGGGCACCCATCCCTGGGCTTTGCTGTCATCAGCCTAATCGCTGAGGGAGTGGGGAGGGGGGTTTGTGTTTCCGATGAGTGGCTGGGGTTGGATTGCGGTCTGAATAAGCAAGACGTGTCATAGAAACATAGAAAAATAGGTGCAGAAGCAGGCCATTCGGCCCTTCGAGCCAGCACTGCCATTCAATATGATCATGGCTGATCATCTAAAATCAGTACCGCGTTCCTGCTTTTCCCCCTTATCCCTAGATTCCTTTAGCCCTAAGAGCTGAATCTAAAGAAAACCTGCAAACTGCATTCTCCTGCCAGAATAAAGGTAAGAATGAATGAGGTCAAGAATAAGAACGATGTATTTGGAATATCCCATAACTCTCAAAATAACTCTCAATACATTGCCAAGGAAGTCTCAACAGGCCATTGGAAGCAGAGAAAGCACAGATCTAAGCTGAGGAGGGCTAAGTAAATGCAAAAACATTCAAGCTTGTGCAATACAAGAATTCAATTCAATTGATGTTGAAGCTGTTAGTACTTGTTATTTTGTAGCCTTTAAACATAAACAGTCCTGGATACACACTGGAGATTAAAGTTGTGCATGTTTAATGTTTGTTACCTGGTTGCCACTTCTAATTGATAAAATAGGCCTTTGGTAGTGTTTCAGTTTCCATCAGTTAAAGTCACAAGAAAAAGAAGCTTCACTGATGAAATAAACTAATTACTTTGTGTATGGAATTTTATTCTTAGTATTTGTCATTTTATTTATTTCCTGGGCTCACCAGGCCTGCATTGGTTCCCTTGATCTGTTGTGAAAATTCAACATTACACGTGTTCTCCCATACATTTTAAAAGCAATTTTGAAGCTAGTAACAAGAATAATAAAATGTTTCATGGTATTCATTCATGACTGGATACAGTATGTTAGTTTGATTTTGGATGACGGTGGGGTGAGTATTCAATGAAATGAAAGAATGATAGCAAGTTAATTCAGAGCATGATATAGGCAGCTATAGAAAATGGACGTTTTCTGACACAGATCTGCTACCAGAGAATTCTCTGGAACTGAACCTTTGCCTAACCTGGGAACGGCCTGTATTGTGTTTGCATTTCAACGCTGCATCTTCTCCAGTATGTCCAATCCTTCTGATAACATGGCAGCAGAACTGTGTGCAGTGCTCATGATGTAATCAAACTTTGATAGTTTTCTTATCTTCAGTTGAGCCTCTCCTGAAGGAAACCTTAATGCTTTTTTTGTATTGTGGACTTAATATGGGCTTGTTGAACTGTGAGCAACCTTTAGAGATTAGTGTATTTTTACTCTGAGATCCCTTTGTTCTTCTACCCCACCTAGACTCACTACATCCAAGTAATAAGTAATCTTTCTGGTGCTTCTTGCCAAAATGCAAGTAGCTCACATTTATCAGTGTTATACCCCATTTGCCGGTTGTTTTTTTGCTGTTCTGCAAGTTTATTGATGTCTTCCTGTAATTGGATGACTCCACATAATGGATTCTTCTCCCACTTCACCACTCCCCATTCCAGTCTAAATCACTAATGCACATTGTGAGCAGCTGAGATTCTGGCACAGATCTTTGTCATAGTCATACAGTGTGGAAACAGGCCCTTCCGCCCAACTTGCCCTTGATGACCAACATGCCACATCTACACTAGTCCCACCTATCTTTGTTTGCCCATATCCCCATTAAACCTATCTTATCCATGTACCTGTCCAAATGTTTTTTGAACATTGTGATAGTACCTGCCTCAACTACCTCCTCTGACAGTGTGTTCCATCTACCTATCACCATTTGTGTAAAACAAAAGGGTGCCCACAGGTTCCTATGAAATCTTTCCCCCCTCACCTGAAGCCTATGTCCTCTGGTTGTTGACCCCCCCCCCCCCCCCCCCCCCCCCCCCCCATTTGTGGAACACTATGACCATCCCTCTCCTTTCTCACTCCGAGTCTGAAGAAGGATCAGGACCCGAAAAATGTCACACATTCCTTCTATCCAGAGATGCTGCCTGTCCCCGCTGAGTTACTCCAGCATTTTGTGTCTATCTTCGCTGCAAACCAGCATCTGCAGTTCCTTCCTACACACTATGACCACCACCTTCCACTGTGACTAGCAACCATCTCTCTCCCTCTCCTCTTTCTCAATCCTGCAGCCAGGAAGAGAGCCTGCATTCTATGACCTCATTTATTGAAGGGTGTCTCACTGAAGGCGTTTTGAAAGTTTAGAGACATTATACCTCCAGCTAGCCAGTAGTTTCCAGGTTACTGATACTGGGACTGGCTTTTAATTTTTTTTTTGATTAATTTGATTGCTTGAATTTAATTCCTCCGGCTGTTGTGGTGGGATTCAAACACGTAATGACCCAAACCATGACTCCTCATCCAGTATCTTGATAACCATTCTCCCGAGCCCATAGCCTTCTATGTATTTGGCAATTCAAGTGCGAGAGTATCTCAGCGGATCAGGCAGCATCTCTGGAGAAAATGGATGGGTGACATTTCGGGTCAGGACCCTTAATTGCTATGCGAGTCTCAGCCTCCACCGATACCTCGAGCAATACATTCTTCCTTCGATCATCTCAGAACATTTTACATTTTGTCTCTTGTGTTAGACATTTCTACTATGGAGAAACGTTGACTAGTAACTACAATATCTACAATATCTATGCCCCTTGCAGTTTTGTACACCTCTAACATGTTTCCCCACACACCGAAGATAGACACAAAAATCTGGAGTAACTCAGCGGGACAGGCAGCATCTCTGGAGAGAAGGAATGGATGATGTTTCGGATCGAGACCCTTCTTCAGACTAGTCATTTAGCCTCCTCAAGATGGCTAGAATGGACAGGATGAGCCAAAGGGCCTGTGACCATGCGGTATGACAAAAAGATGGCGGCGCTGCCTTAGCAGCTGTGGCTCGCCTGCAGTCTGTCTGTTTTTCTTTTTCTTTTTTTGTGTTGTTCTTTTGTCCTGTTTAGTTGATTTTTGGTTTATTATGTTGTGTATGTGGGGGTGGGGGGGAACACGTTTTTGGTCTCTTCCTTCGGGGGATGTGACTTCTTTTGTCGTATCCTCCGCCTGCGCCGAGGCCCAATGGCGGAGCTGGCGGCCTCGGAGCTGGGGCAGCGGCAGCGGCGGCTGGGACAGCGGCAGCGGCAGCGGCGACTAGAACTTGGAGCTGGGCTGCGGCAGCGGCGACCTGGCCTCGGAGCGGGGGCAGCGACAGCGGCGACCTGGCCTCGGAGCTGGGGCGGCGGCAGCGGCCACACGGCATCGGAGCTGGAGCAGCGACAGTGGCGGCCTGGCCTCGGAGCGGGGACAGCGACAGCGGCGGCCTGGCCTCGGAGCTGGGGCGGCGGCAGCGGCCACACGGTATCGGAGCTGGAGCAGCGACAGCGGCGGCCTGGCCTCGGAGCGGGGGCAGCGACAGCGGCCACGGTATCGGAGCTGGAGCAGCGGCAGCGGCGACCTGGCCTCGGAGCTGGGGCACGTTCCGGCGGCAGCGGCCACTCGACCCGACCGCGGGCCCAGTGGACGACAGCGGCGGCTGGGACAGCGGCAGCGGCCTCGGCGCAGAGGGAGAATAAGAAGGGATGAGACAAAGACTTAAGACTTTTGCCTTCCACCACAGTGAGGAGGTGCCTGGTGAACTCACTGTGGTGGATGTTAATTTGTGTTTATTGTGTGTTTTGTCATTTTTACTATATGTAGGACTGCAAGGCAACAAAATTTTGTTCAGACTGCAAGGTCTGAATGACAATAAAGGCTACTTTTTACTTGTTACTTGTTACTTGTTATGACTGAAACCTACGCATAATACAGAGCAGGTCAATCATCGACATTGGAGGGAGAGAGTTAACATTGTGGGTCAATGGTCATCGAACAGTAGAGAACCCCACCCACAGTAGGTGCTCAAATTCTCACGGAATAAGGCATGAGCCCGAGGGTCTTTATGGAGTGTGTTTAGCAGCAGTGATGTAGCAAGGAGCAGAGGCTTCATTGTACTTGATAATGCATGATGACTGGCAAGCTTCAATAGTGATTTATTGTCACGTGTACCAAGGTACAGTGAATTTTGTTTTTCCATACATTAGTAAAAGTTTACCATCCATAAGTGCTGTCATACCCAAGTACTAGAGTGTAAGAATAGTAGATTATACTGAGGCAGGGCACAAATTTGCGGCACCTACCTATAATTCTTAGAGTTTCAAAGTAGTTTACATTATAAAGTCTTAACCTGACCTGGCCAAAAGCTCATACTCTGTTTGAATTGTAAAGCGAGGGAGGGGAGGGTATATAAAAACAGTGGACACAGAATGAAGGTTATTGATACAAGGAAAAATACTTTCAAAAATGCAGTGAAGGTCATTTATCTGATTCCCTGGCACAATCACAACATGTCATGCAGATTGTTTCATTTAAAGGGGGTTTTTTCTCCTCTTGTCACCGCCGTCCCGCCACACCCAAAGAATTAGGACGTGGAATTACTGCTAATTAAAACAAACCAGAAAACTAATGAGCGCAGGTTGATGCGATGACCAAGTGTGGTATCAGATTCTTGGTTGGGTTCCTATTTAAAGTAATTCTTGGCTCCTTTCCCGAAAGCAGCACATGAGCACCGCATCATCCTCTCTACTCAGGCACATTCAAATATTGCTATAAACATACATGGGAAGCACAAATTACTTCAACAGTATTCAAAGCAGTGACTCATCTTTGCATATGACAAGTTCTTGATTGATTGGGAGAAGCTCCAGGTGCTTCAAGTGCTACGAGAGTTTGACCCTTAAATGCTGTGAGCATTTTGTTAGATATGGGATTGCCCACTCGCAGGGTGAAAGACACGCATGGTAATGTACCAAATTGTTAAAACATTGTTTGCTTTACATAGGTCAATGGCGCAGTGGTAGAGTTGCTGCCTTACAGCACCAGAGAACCGGGTTTGATCCTGACTACAGGTGCTGTCTGTACGGAGTTTTTACATTCTTCCTGTGACAGCGTGGGGTTTTTTCTGGGTGCTCCGGTTTCGTCCCACACTCCAAACACGTACAGGTTTATAGCTTAATTGGCTTCGGTAAAAATTGTCCCTAGTGTGTAGGATAGTGCTAGTGTACGGAGTCGATACTGGTCGGCGCGGACTCAGAGGGCCGAAGGGCCTGTTCCCATGCTGTATCTTTAAATTAAACTAAACTTAAACAACACATCTCAGTCACTGCACTGTGCCTGTGTTAATGTCGAACATGACCTTTCTTCCAAGTGGCTTTAAGTTGCCCCATCACACTCTCTTCCAATCCTGTCTCCCTTGGGCGTTTGTTCCTCTTCAATGCCGCACTCCTTATGATAGCAAGTATTACACTGTAACCCTTCTTTGGATGAGGACATTTCTTCTGAATTCATTTTTGGATTTGGATCTGTGTTATTTTAACATCATATAGTTGTGCACCACCCTTTGTATAACATGGTTACCCCTCGGCTTCCTATTAAATCTTTCCCCCCTCATTTTAAACCTATGTCCACTGGTACTTGACTCCCCTGTAGTTGGCAAAATAATTCTGTACATTTATCTGATTTATACTTCTCATGATTTTGTACACCTCTATAAAATCATCCCTCATTCTCCTGCGCTCCAAGGAATAAAGTCCTAGCCTGCACAACCTTTCCCAATAGCTCAGGCTCTCAAGTCCCAGCAACATTCTCACAAAATGTCTTTGTTGTGTGGAGGAGCTCCACACGGCCAAGGAAAAATTTGCAGATTCCACACAATCATGCAGTGGAAGTCAGGTTTGAACCCAGATCACCAGAGCTGCGAGGCAGCATCTCTACCTGTTGCACAAGTGTGGCGCCAAACTAACATTATTTTAGTTGAAATCTGCAACCTTGCACACTTGTATTTGCATACAGTACTGCAAGCTATACTTGTGAATATTTAGATAGACATACCAATATTCCGCATGACAAAACCTCTCCAGTCCAAGCATTGAGTTACACCCAATTAATCTGTGTGCATTGGTTTCAAAGCAAGTCACAAGCTAGGGCAGCACAGTGGTGTAGCGGTAGAGTTGTTGCCTTACAAAGACGTACAGGTTTGTAGGTTAATTAGCTTCTGTAAATTGTTAATTGTCCCTAGTGTGTAGGTTAGTGCTAGTATATGGGGTGAACGCTGGTTGGTGGGGACCTTGATGGGCCGAAGGGCCAGTTTCTGTGCTGTATCTCTAAACTGAACTAAACATGATGGGGAAACAGCAGACATTGATTTTTGGTTTGTTCGGAGCTGCAAATAATCTATAGTGTAGAGGGTTTTGGATGAGGAAGTGATTCATCACTCCCGTGCCACAACACCAAACCCCACCCCAACCCATCGACCCAATTTCCTGTATAAAGGAATTGTAAGACTTGCATGCATGCAACGCCATTGCATTTTTCTACACCGCAAATGGAAATGGTTTTGAAAAGCTTTTAAAATCGTGTGATAATGCCATCTTCATTAATCACGCCACTCAAACCAGAAATTGAGCTGGTCTTGAGAGGAAAGGTGTGTTGCTGAGCTGCACGTGCTCATGGTTTATGCTTGTCACACACGTTACCCTCATGACTGGAAACTCAGCTGTTAATTGCCATGGAAACTGTTTGGAATAGTTCACGGCTCATTCATTTTTCCACCTGACACTTGGGTCAGTCAGTCACGGGCGGACTCCGAGACTGACTGAATTGCTGTTCGTTAGTTCTGGTTAATTGGACCTCTTTGCTTTGTGTGCAGCTGTACATGAGATTGGCAACTCTGTATGTTCTCTGGTCTCTCTGATCATTGGTGGCTGTGTCTTCAGTTGGCAGGCGTCCACCATGTAGTAGCCTGGGGGCTGCCAAGAACAAAGGGGGGAACCCAGCGGGGGGGCCGCCTGCTGTTGCGTGCGGTGACAGGTAGAAGATAGGAGGACTGTTTGGTGAACTTTTGTAACTTTGTCGGCACCAAAACATGGTTATGAAACAAAGAATTTCAATGTACCTGTGACAATAAATTATCATTGAATTGAATCGAGCCTCGAACCGTGCCAATCTCTTGGTCTCTCTGCCTTTTAAGACTCTCTTTAACCAAGCTTTTGCTTGCCTACTTTCTCTTGTGTCTGAGTGTCACTGGCAGAGATTGTTGATGGCTACAAGTGAGATACTGGAAGACCTGGTGTTTGATAGATTGACAGAAGAAATCATCTGAAGGGGATTCTGAGAGAGGAGATTACAGCATGAATAATCTGGTAAACCAAATGGCCTGTCTCCTATGCAGATGACTTACATTCATGACCATTACAATCGCATGTTTAACTTAAATGCTAAACGTACACCAGAGGGTATACAAAAAGTATTTTTAAATACCAGAATTTGTTGAGCCTATACTAGTCTCAGAAGCATTATTTGTCAAAATGCCATTTTTAATAGATTCCGTCACTTGTGGTTGAGCAGCATTCTTGCTGCCTAGTAATTCAATTTCCTTAGCTGATTTACACCAGGATAACTCTTAAAGAAGAAGAATAACTTGCCAAATGGCACATCTCTCGAAGCAAGTCTGCAGTCGCACCCAATTTAATAATTTACTCTCATAGAATTTTGTTTCCTGCAAAAACAGAGTGATTTTTGCAATGGTCTCAGGACGAAAGTGCTATGTCTTCTAGAGGCGCACCACATTCTAAGTTGCAATAAGACAAACCCTTCATTCAAGAGCTCAAAAAAGTAACAGGAACTTCAAGAATCATTGCTTCCTTTCACTCATATCCGGCGCGTAAAAGCCCAGCATTTATTGCTTGCCCATAATTACTTTCTTCAACAACTGGTTCAAAACCTTTTTTTTTCCTAAATGCTGATGGATTTGTTTTTTTCTCTTCCTGCCAATGAAACCACATTTTTGCCTTGGGCCAGTTGAGCTAAATTCCTGCTTTGGATTAGCTTTCCATTAGATCCTAGCTCTCTATTTGATGGCATTGAGATGGCATTGAGATACCACTTAGGTATGAAGAACTGGGTTGCAAACTGCTGAAACTCACCCAACGTGCTTGTATAAAGATATTATTACACTGACACTAAGGCTGGCAATTCTCCACTGCTGTTGCACTAATCAATATTATGTGGCTGATTTTATATATTTCCATAATGACACTGAAGGAGGTCAGTTCAGCCCATCGAGTCCATGCTGGCCCACAGTTTTCCCGAGTTTCTTAATGTAATCTCCAGGTCAGACCACACGCATGTGTTGCAGATGTTCAGTCTAGATGAAGGGTCTCTACCTCAAATGGATCTGTCCCTCCCACAGCCGCTGTCTGATCTGCTGAATTCCCCAAGCAAGACACAAAAAGCTGGGGTAACTCAGCGGGTCAGACAGCATCTCTGGAGAAAAGGAATAGGTGAATTTCCGGGTCGAGATCCTTCTTCAGACTGAGGTCAGGGGGAAGTGAAACGAGAGATATAGACAGTGATACAGAGAGATATAGAACAAATGAATGAAAGATATGCAAAATGTTAACTATGATAAAGGAAATTGTTAGCTTACGTGAAAATGGGTTACAGACAATAAGACTCAACAAGACGACGTTGAATCTAGTACAACGACTTTGACATTGAACCAGGTCCACAGTTTAAGAATAAGGGGTAAGCCATTTAGAACGGAGATGAGGAAACACTTGTTCACACTTCTTCTTCTGTCGTATCTCTTTCAGACCTGCAGCTCCGTTGAGGCGAGCCAGGCCAACGTGTCATCGTCCAGGTCAATCAGACCTCGTTCACCATTCGGTGGCCGGTGTTTGGGGCAACTGGTGACTATGTGCTCCACTGTCTGTGTTGGGTCCCCACACTCGCAGGAGGCACTGTCCACGAGGCCCCACCTCTTCATCGCTACTCCATAACATCCGATGCGTGTCCTCAAACAGTTGAGGGTTGTCCACTGTTTTCGGGGCAGGTCCTGGCCAGGGACGTCCATGGGGTCATTGATGTACTGGTGTTTCCTAGATGGTTCCGCTGACTTCCACTGGCCTCTCCATCTCGTCTTGACCCAGGCGGCCTTAGCAGCATCAGCTGGTGTTGTGCAGAGCAGCTCTTGGGCTTGCGTGACAAAGGGGTGCCGTGACTTGAGGCACACTCGTCGTGGTGTCTCTGTGTCGATCTGATGAAGGAGGTGGGATTTACTGGTCTGTGCCTTTCGAGAGAGGGCCAGTGTGGTTGCTTCTCGTC
Organism: Amblyraja radiata; assembly: GCF_010909765.2. Classification (NCBI taxonomy): domain Eukaryota; kingdom Metazoa; phylum Chordata; class Chondrichthyes; order Rajiformes; family Rajidae; genus Amblyraja; species Amblyraja radiata. The sequence goes on along the minus strand of NC_045963.1, from coordinate 56,954,722 downwards.
TGATGTTGGCTGGGGCGATGCCAGCGAGGACGGGCAGTTGGTTTACTGGGGTGGCTCATAGGCATCCGGAGACAGTCCACAGGGCGTTGTTGAGGGCAGCATCCAGCTTCTTGGTGTGAGGGCTATGGCACCAAACCGAGGCACAGTACTCGGCGGCTGACAACACCAGGGCCACTGTGGACATGCGCAGTGTCTTCGTCGCGGCTCACACAGAGAGTTGTGAGTCTGTAGAATTCTCTGCCTCAGAGGGCGGTGAAGGTTGGTTCTCTGGATGCTTTCAAGAGAGAGCTAGACAGAGTTCTTAAAGATAGCGGAGTCAAGGGATATGGGGAGAAGGCAGGAACGGGGTACTGATTGTGGATGATCAGCCATGATCACATTGAATGGCGTGCTGGCTCGAGGGGCCGAATGGCCTACTCCTGCACCTATTGTCTATTGTCCATTGTTAACTCTCACTATATCACCGTTTATATTTCTCAATTCCCTTTCCTCTATCTTCAGTTTAAACCAGCATCTGCAGTTCCTTCCTACACGAGTTCCTCAAGCAGTTTGTTTTTTTCACCCGATTTCAGCATCTGCAGTCTCTTATGACATCGCAATTTTCCCTGTAACCTATTCTTCACACATTCTCATTATCACCCCCCACAGATCTATCACTCGCCTAAACACGTCTTCCAGATCCAGGGACAGTTTCTTCCCAGCTGTTATCGGGCAACGGAACCGTCCTCTCATCAGCTAGAGAGCGGTTTTGACCTTCCACATACCTCATTGGAGACTTTTGAACTATCTTTAATTGGGCTTTATCTTGCACTAAATGTTATTCCCTTTATCCTGTATCTGTATGGCCAACTCCTGCACCTATTTTCTATGTTTCTATACCCCAGGATGGAAATATCATAAACTTGGAGGCAAAGCTTTAAGTTCAGAAGTACTCGCTAGAATTTAGTAGATTGAGGAGGGATCTTATAGAAACTTACAAAATTCTTAAGGGGTTGGACAGGCTAGATGCAGGAAGATTGTTCCCGATGTTGGGGAAGTCCAGGACAAGGGGTCACAGTTTAAGGATGAAGGGGAAATCTTTTAGGACCGGGAAGAGAAAAACATTTTTCACACTGAGAGTGGTGAATCTGTGGAATTCTCTGCCACAGAAGGTAGTTGAGGCCAGTTCATTGGCTATATTTAAGAGGGAGTTAGATGTGGCCCTTGTGGCTAAAGGGATCAGGGGGTATGGAGAGAAGGCACGTACAGGATACTGAGTTGGATGATCAGCCATGATCATATTGAATGGTGGTGCGGGCTCGAAATGCAGAATGGCCTACTCCTGCACCTATTTTCTATGTTTCTATGTTTCTATAAGGAAGAAGACCTCAAGGCGAGCTTGCTAACATAGTCTGGAGATCAGTCCACGCCCATGGATGAGCACAGCGTTGGTTAACACAGCGTTAAACATGGATAGAAATAGAGATGGCAACAGAGTTCAAATCCCACAGGCCCCTTCAGCTTACTGAGTCCACGCCGATCAGCGATCACCCTGTACACGAGCACTATCCTACACATGGACCATTCACATTTTTTTTACAAAAGCGAATTAACCTCCAAACCTGTACGTCTTTGGAGTGTGGTAGGAAACCGGAGCGCCTGGAGAAAACCCATGGAGAACGTAAAAACTCCATACAGACAACACCCATGGTCAGGATTGAACCCGGGTTTCTGGCGCTGTAAGAGAGCACCTCTACTGCAGCGCCACCGTGCTGCCACTATGTCCCCTTTAAGGCAGGTTTTGACCAAGCATTTGTTCACCTGTCCTAATATCTCTCTGCACTAGACAGTATCAAATTTAGTTCCACAGCTCTTGTGGTACAATTAACTGCTTTCAGGATGCTGCTGTTGAAAGCATCTAATCGCCACTCCATTGTAACTCTCCATAGCCCACTCCCTGCCCCCCATCTCCCACCTCAGCCATCTGGCCGACAGGAACTGTGTGTTTATATCCACGCTGCAAGCAAAATCCAGCATGATGGCCAAAACTGATCTATAATTAAAATAATAATGATGAACCCCACAATAATCGCTCTGTGATCTCTGGCCCATATTGCTGTCCAATTACCATTTGTAGTTACTGAACGGAAAGCAGCTGAGGCTCCCTCTTGTCAATTCACGATGATGAACAAGCCTTTAAAAAGCACAGTGAGAGTGTGGGCAGGGAACTAGTTCCCATTAATGATTTCAAATGAAAATGAATATTCAATAAAAATGGTAAACCTCTTTCATTATCAATGACACTGGAACCATCTGGCTGACTGAAGTGACAATTCTTTCAGTTATTGCAGGAGGCTTTTTTCTGGAGCCCCCTCACCCCCCCACATTCTGGTCATCACGCTAGTGAAAGGATGTCATTAAGCTGAAAAAGTTGTGGAGAGGATCCACAAGGATGTTACTGGGACAAGGAGGGCTTGAGTTATAAAGATAGGCTGGGACATTTCTCCCTGGAGTGTAGGAGATTGAGTGGTGACCACACAGAGTATATAAAATTATAAGGGGCAGAGATGAAGTCAAATGACAATCTTTTCCTCTTGGGGAAGTCAAGAGGGTGGTGAATCTGTGGAATTATTTGCCATAAAAGGCTGTGGAGGCCATCAGTGAATATATTTAAGGCAGTGATAGATAGATAAATTCTTGATCAGTACAGGTGTCAGAGGTTATGGGGAGAAGGCAGGAGAGTGGGGTTAGGAAGGAGATATAGATCAGCCATGTTAAATGGCCAAGTAGACTTGATAGGCTGAATGGCCTAATTCTGCTCCTATCATTATGATCTTACGAAGTCTAAAACTACAGGGCATAGATCAAAGGTGAGACAGGTAATATTTAAAAGCGACATGAGGGGCAATTTTCACACTGAAGTGGTGGTGAGTGTCTCGAGCGAGCCATCAGAAGAGGTTGTAGAAGCAAGTATCAAGTTCAAGTTCAAGTACACATTTATTGTCACATGCTCCAATTGGTACAGTGAAATTTGAGTTACCATACAGCCTTACGAATAAAAAGAACACAATACACAATAGAGTTTAACATAAACATTCACCACAGTGGAATCAACATTTCTCACTGTAATGGAAGGCAATAAAGTTCAGTCATCTTCCTCTTTGTTCACCCGTGGTCGGGGCCTTTTAATTAGGTGGGTGAAACAAAGGCAAATGGGTCTTACTCAGGTAGGCAACTGTCGGCATGGATAAGATGGGCCGAAAAGCCTGTTAACATACTGTATATCTCTGACTCTCCATGATTCCATGACAAACTTCAGCTCTGCTGTTCGTGCTATGACACGTCCATTCCAATTGTCAACCATCCCCATCTTTGTCTGAAGAAGGGTCTCAACCCGAAACGTCACTCATTCCTTCTATCGAAAGATGCTGCCTGCCTATCCCGTTGAGTTATTCCAGCATTTTCTGTCTATCCCAACCTTGGTTAAGAAATTCATCAAAGTGTAAAATTCTCAGTGCTTTAAAGTCTCTACATAATCTCTGACTCTTCGCCGTAACCTGCTGCTGTTCTGACATCCCTGTATTCCTGAACTCCCGGCTGTCTGATCATCCCTGAATTTAATCACTCTTGGCCATGTGTTCAGCTGCTTCACTCAGGAATTCCCTTCTTAACCCCTTCCCCCTACCTTTCCTCCTTTAAGATGCCCCTCAAAATCTCGCTCATTACTAAGCCTTCCATAGATGCTCTTATATCTTCCTTTGTTGCTCAGCAGTTTGTGTTTGATGTGACTGACTAGCCCTCTCCTGCTCCAATTTCTTATATAATTGAAACGTGTGTGTTTCTGAGAGGGATATTTGTTGTTGATAGGTACTGGAAGGAATGCAGAGATTCACCAGAATGTTGCCTGGGTTGGATGACTTTAGTTATGGGGAGAGAACGGATGAGCTGGGCTTGTTTCCTCTGGAATGAAGGAGACTGAGGGGTGACCTGATTATAAGAGGCATAGATAAGGTAGATATAATATTTATATAATATACTCAGTGGTCGGCGTATTAAAAACAAGAGGATGTAGTTTCATATTGAGAGGTAGGAAATTGAAAAAGGATCTGCAGGGTAAGTTTTCTTTACACAGAGAATGGTTGATAGCTAGAATGTGCTGCTAGAGGAGATGATGAATCAGACACAATTATTAGATTTAAGAAACATTTAGACACATAAATAGGCAATGTACAGATGCATATGGACATTTGCGGGCAAGTGGCATTGGTGTGAATGGGCAAAATGTCGACGTGGGAATTGTGAGCCGAAGGGCCCACTTCCGTACTGTACGACTGTGTGACTGAGGGTGATTTGTATCCACTCTAATGTTGTACATTCTGAGATGGCCAGTGTGGCATTTGCAGACCCTGCCATGATGGGGCAGGATGGAGGGCATGTGGGGGAGTAGTTTGTGAGTGGTGTGCACTGCTTGCACCTTTTACACTGGCTTTCTGTGTGTTCCCACAGGGTAGTCAAGGTTCACCCATACTAAACCTGCACCTTGAGTATTCAAGGAGCCAGGGAGTCCCCTAAGTCGGTAAGGACGTTACTTTTTCCAGCAAGATTTGAGAACATCTTTGATTCTTTTCCTTTCAATTTTCCTGCCTCTTGTCACAACGGATCTCAGAGTGCCCGCCCGCGTTAGCTGTCTGGTGTTAGTCAGACGAACAATGAGACGTGTCCACCAGAGTTCCTTAAGTCACCTTGGCTCCATTCAACACCCTGGGTGACTGAAGTTGTTACTGTTGAGGTCAGTCAGAGATTTTGCATATAAAACAGGCCCAGCCAACATGAATCGTTTTAACCCCATTGCTCAGGATCAGATTCCAGCTCGCCATTGGACTATTGAATCTGGAGTCTCGGGAAGAGCTGTCAACAGTCATTAAAGATTAAAAAAACAGACTAGGCATCTAAAGCACTGTGCAGCCGGTGTAGTATGTTAATGCAATCAGTGTTGTAAGGTAGGAAATCTAGCAGCCAATTTGTTCATGGCAACCTCCCACCAAGAGCACTGTAATAACACTCAGCCTGTCTGCATCAATGTTGTTGATTGTGAGATAACATTATTCTCACGGTGTGGACAAACTTCGTTCCACTTCAATCTTTGCCTCGCAAATACACTCCCACACACTTGAGAAAGCTGCCAGGGCGTTTGGTTGAAGGGTTCACCTGAAGGGCAGCACTTGCTCTCTGCCACTCGGGAAAGGCAGGTTCTAGTCTCTTCAGGCCTCTGTAGTCGGGAGGCACAGCAAGCGATACAGTTGATGCCTTCCAATGCCAGAGACCCTGGTTCGATCCTGACTGTGGGTCCTTGGCTGAACGGAGTTTGTACATTCTCCCCGTGACCTGCGTAGGTTTTCTCCTGGATCTCCGGTTTCCTCCCACGCTCCAAAGACGTAGAGGATTGTAGGCTAATTGGCCTGATATAATCGTATAATTGTCCCTAGTGTGTGTAGGATGTTGTTAGTGTGCAGGGATCACTCGTTGGCGCGGTCTTGATGGGCAGAAGGGCCTGTTTCCGTGTTGTATCTCTAAACTAAAATTAAACTAGGGCATGAATCTTTGTACGCAGAAACAAGTTGTAAGCCACCTTCCCCCTTCACCCCCATACCACCCCCCCCACTTAGGCATGGCTGGCAAGGATAGAAACTCAAACTGAAGGGCCAAATGGCCTGCACCTGCTCTTAGTTATGTTTCAGTCAAGCAACTTACAACCTCCCGATTTCAGAACTGAATTCAACAAGTTTGGATCTGAGCGCTCCAGGTTCTTGGAAAGCCTGATACCATCTAGACTGATTGATTGACTGATATTTCCCTCATCTACCACCAAACATTCATTCCCACTGGAAAGAGCACAAAAAAAGATGTTTCTGGGTCTGGAGGGTTTGAATTATAAAAGGCTAGATCACTAGATGGACTGGGTCATTTTCGCTGGAGTGTAGGAGGCTGAGGATTAACCTTGTGGAGGCCGATAAACTCATGAGGGACATATATGAGGTGAACAGTCACAGACTTTTCTCCAGAGTATGGGAGCTCTAAAACCAGCGAGAATAAGTTTGACGTAAGAGGGGCAAAACCTGACAGGCACATTTTTCACACAGACGGTTTTGCATATAGAGAATGAACTGCCTGAGAAAGTTGTAACGGTGGGTGCAATTAAGACATTTAAAAGATACTTGGATAGGAAAGGTTTAGCAGGATTTGGACTAGCTGCAGGAAAGTGGGACTAGGTGCAAGGAAGTGTGACTAGCTCATTTGGGCAATTTGGTCGACATTCAATTGGGGCTGAAGGGCCTGTTTTCATACTGTATCATTTTATGACTGTGCACTGTGGCTGCACCACTGTGCTGCCCCTAATTTATTCCCTCTGCTCTGGTGCCATCCTTGTGAGTCTTAGCAATTTGTCCATTAGCTCTTTTTCTTCATTATTCTTCGTTTTATCATATAGAGACCAAAATTATTTTTGTTAGAATTTAGTAAGTTGTCAACTTTGGACATCCCACTGGTGGTTTAATCACATGGCCTTCTTCCTCCAAGAACATGACCAATCACGTGGCTTTTTCTACCTGGCATCTCCAATACTTCTTGGGTCACTGAAGGACATTGATAGAAGTAAGAGGAACAAATTTCCTCCTATAGTTTCGTTTCGAGATACAGCGCGGAAATGATTCCAGGAATGAGTGGGTTAGCATATGATGAGCAGTTAACAGCACTGGGCCTGTACACGATGGAGTTTAGAAGGCCGAGGGGGGACCTCGTTGAAACTTACAGAATAATAAAAGGCATAGATAGAGTGGATGTGGAAAGGATGTTTCCACTGGTGGGAGAGTCTAGGACCAGAGGTCATAGCTTCAGACTTAAAGGGTGCTCTTTTAGAAAGGTGAGGAGGAACTTCTTTAGTCAGAGTTAATCTGTGGAACTCATTGCTACAGATGGTTGTGGAGGCCAAGTCAGTGGAAATTTTTAAGGCAGAAATAGACAAATTATTGATTAGAACGGGTGTCAGGAGTTAAGGGGAGAAGGCAGGAAAATGGGATGAGCCAGAGATCAGCCATGATTGAATGGCAGAGTAGACTCGACGGACCGGATGGCTTAATTCTACACCTATAACCTGTGAAACAGGCCCTCAGCCCACTGAGTCCACACTGGCCAGCGATCCCCACACATTAACACTACCCTACCCGCTAGGGACAATTTTACATTTATACCAGGCCAATTAACCTGCAAACCATCTTTGGAGTGTGCGAGGAAACCAAAGGTCTCAGAGAAAACCCATGCAGGTCACGGGGAGAACATATAAACTCTGTGCAGGTAACACCCCTAGTCAGGATCGAACCCAGGTCTCTGGCACTGTAGGGCAGCATCTCAACCGCAGTGCCACTGTGCTGCCCGTGTGCTCGTATATTCTTTTCTTTACTGCTGCCAAGAAAATGTAAAAGATATACTAGACCTAAAAGACTTCTAGACGCAAGCTTGACCACCTAGAAACTGTTGATTGGTGTCTTTTAGAGGGAGAAAGCGTGAGGGATAGAAAGATTATTTATCGGGTTGATTTTGATCATTTGCTCGGTACATTTATTGATACTGTGTCTGTAGATCCCTGCATGATTGAGTCCACTCCCCAAAAGAATATCATTAATATTGGTTTATTATTATCACTGTCTTCAAGGGATTGTCGTCTTTGGGAGTTGATTTAAAAAACTAGACCTTTTGCACGATTCAAAAATACTGTCATGTGCAGAGGACCTCTTGGGCTGATACAAGAAACTGCAGATGCTGGAATTTCGAGCAAAATACAAACTGATGGAGGAACTCAGCAGGTCCTGCACGTCTGTGGAGAGAAATGGATAGTGGACGTTTTGGCATGAAACATCATCTGCCCATTTCCCTCTGCAGATGCTAGCAATGTTACAAAATTTTGAGATTTTAAAAATCAAGTCTGTAATTTATCCCATCAGATAAAGCATAAAAATAAGTTTAATTTGACACCTAATTCACTTTCATATCTCAAGTATTTAAAAAGTTATGGCCATTTCCATACTGGGAAATGAGCATCTTGTTCCCTATTGATTTTCTATGGACATAACAAAAAAGCTGTGATCGTGAACAGTCAAAAGCCCATAACTTTCTTAAAAATTAAGAGAACTGAATGAAATTTTCAGTTATCATAGATTGAAGCATTCTGAAACAAATATAAAATAATCTTACTTGGATGACCTGAAATTAAAGCATATAATTAGTTAGTTACCTAATTGTAGCTAATTTCAGACTTCAATTACTAGATCTAAACATCTATCCATTTCTTAATAAATGATTAACATTTTTAAATAGCCTAAATGTCCAAATAATATTCACAAATAATTCACAATAAAACATGATTTTGAAATCTCATTTACATTAATTTATAGACCAAATGGAAGGAATTTAGTGTTCAATTGCTGTAAATAAATGCCCATTTAAATCAGCTTTCCAGTGGGTCCCTGTGGAACGCGCTGGTTTAGAACGTTCACATTGCGGTAGATTTGTGCCTCAAATGCCCAGAAAAATACTGCGCGATATAATGGGCCCAAATTGAGCTACTCGCAATATTAAACTTTGTATAAAGGGTTCTTTAGAAGCCCTTTTTAATGTAGAAATATACAGCCTAACTTCAGATATTTGCTTTATGAGACCCTGCGGTTGCTGACGGTCGCGGGTTTAGAGATTGTTTTTTAAACTACTATAACTATTTTACGAGGCCTTTAAAACTAATAATAACTTTTGCGACGGGGTCTTCCAGCGATTTTTCGTTAATAATTAACTAGGCTGAACATCTTCGATTTGAACAGCTTAGAGAAAATCGCGTATTAAACCCACCCCCTCTAAACGGCGCCAAAATCGCGCACACGGGCAGCAGCAGATTTTCAACGACGCTTCAGGTAGGCTTTGCAACATACCTACAGATGCTGTGCAACTTGCTGACTTCCCCCAGCACATTTTTCTCTTCTTTCTGTGCTGAATTGCTTCTCCATTGAAAGTTAACTTTCATCTCGCGAATCTTTCAGAAGTGGTAATTAAAAGGTTGAGAAAAATTTACAGTCGTCCACAAAGTGTGCCTTGGTTGTTGTGTGATGTGGTCAAGCAGGCTGTGAGGTTTCTCTGGTAACCTTGTGGCTTCATGTGATGACGAGGTGTAACATGTGAGGAAGCTGATCGCTCTGTGGGTTTCCGAAGCAAACCACATTAACAGGAAAGTTTCCTCTTCTGAAGCAATTGAAACGGTACAGTGGGTCAGCCCTCAGCCGGTAGAGCTGTTGCCTCACTGGTCCATCGATAAAGGTTCGAACCTGATCTCTGGTGCTCTCTGTGTGGAGTTTGCACATTATTTTTATGACTGCTTGGGTTTCTGCCGGATGCTCTGCGTTTCTCCCACATCCCAAAGACGTTCTTTAGTAGGCCAATTAGTCACTGTAAATTGTCTCTAGTGGCAGGTGCTATGGTGGAAACTGCTTGGAATTGATGGGAATGTAGGGAGAATAGGATGGATTACATGGATAGGACAGGTGTGGAGGGATATGGACCAAATGCAGGCAGGTGGGACTAGTGAAGCTGGGACATGTTGGCCAGTGTGGGCAAGTTAGACTGAAGGGCCTGTTTCTACACTGTATCACTCTATGAATCTCTATGAGTAATGGATTAGGGTAGAATTAGATGCTTGATGGTTGGCATGGACTTGGTGGGCTGAAGGGCCTGTTTCTAGGCCATGACTTTCAGTGACTGAGGTTTGAGAATGAGGGAGAGAGTATGATGGGGGAAACAAGAAAGAAGCAATGTGTTCACTGCAAGATCTCATGAATAGGAAAGACTGGTTCATCTGATTTTAATACATAAAAAATGGACCAGGGGCAGTTTTTGACCATTGTATTTTTGTGGCATCTCTTATTCTCTGACACATCACTTTTATTACAGGAATGAGATGAATCCTATTGCATCTATGTAGAGCAATTTAAAGCGGAATTCTGACAGTGAAGTCTGGTCTGTGTGGAGTAACAAGAAACTTTGGCAGTCAGTGTGCCCACAGCAATCTCCCTGATGTGATCACAGGTTAATAACCTGTTCCAGTGACAGGAAAAACATAGTCACACCCAATGTTATTGGAGAGGCCCATGAGCACAAAATCGCCATGGGAGAGGGTGTGGAGTACTGAAGGGAGTTGTGTGGGAAAGAACTGCAGATGCTGGTTTAAATCGAAGATAGACACAAAATGCTGGAGTAACTCGTGGGACCGGTAGCGTCTCTGGAGAGAAGGAACGGGTGACATTTCAGGTCGAGAGCTTCAGAATGAAGGGAGTTACTCGACTCACTATGCTTGTGCCCTGACAGGTTGACAGCCTTACATCTTCTGCAACATTTCCCCATTTAAGTATTTATGTAATTCCTTACAGAGCCCTCTTCCATCATCCTTTTGGAAAGGGAATCCTCTTTATCTGAGTTTAGTTTATTGGCAGGTGCACCGATGTACAGTGAGAAGCTTTCATTGCGTGCCAACTAGTCAGCGGAAAGACAATACATGATTATAATCGAGCCATCCACAGTGTACAGATATATAATAATGGAGTTTGGAATTAGGACTATAATTCATCTGATGGACCGAGGATTCGGGATTTGTTTGTGCAGGAAGGAACTGCAGGAAGGAGCTTGTTTACGCTGAAGATAGACACAAAATGCTGGAGTAACTCAATGGTTCAGGCAACATCTCCAGAGAAAAGGAATAGGTGACGTTTCGGGTTGAGACCCGTCATCAGACTGAGAGTCGGGGAGGGGAACTAGAAGTATAGGAAGGTGCAGAACAATGCATTGTTGTCTCAGGGAAAAGTGGAGCCCACTATGGTCCATTGTTGGCTGGGCTCGAGGTGATAATGAAGGGATACAAACGGTGAAATTAGTTAGAGGACTAGGGTGGGGAAGGGGCGGAGAGAGGGGGTTACTTGATGTTAGAGAAATTAATGCCAGTGTAAGTCTTGCTATGTTACACGCAGAATATACATCATTGTTGTCGCTATTGCCTGATGTTATTCCTATGGTACCTCAAACAAGCATGGACTTACCTGGTCTCAATCAAGCCAGCACCAGGGCTGCATAAGAACTCTCCTGTGGGCTTGGTACTGCAAGGAGATTGTCTGTGTTGCGCTATGTTGCTGGGTGTGAATGAGGTTGTTTGGGTAGTAGGTAAGAAATTGGGGAGGTGAGAGTCCTCCTTTGTAGCCTCCATGAGAGCTGTTCACGATCAAGGTTCAGATCAATATTGACCATTGGGGCAAGTGTGGAGCTGTCAACCCGTAAGAAATGCAATACCTTCCAGAAGGGATTGGAATGGAGAGGAAACTACATGGGTACCTCATCAATCCCATGAGAGTGCAGTGGTATTGTCACCAACATGGGTCATTGTGTAACATGAAATGTACTACTGATGGTAGTGTTGAATATGGAAGCTGGTGCCAAGCTCTGATCTCCACTGGCATCCTATTGCCCTCTGCTCTGCAGAGAGGCTGCCTGTCAAGGCTAGTGTTGGGCATCTACGGACAACCCAGCTCTGTCTGCTCACGGACTACCCCCAACCTAAAGATGTGCAGGTTTGCAGGTCTTCTGTATATTGCCCCTAATGTGTAGGGAGTGGATGACAAAGCAGGATTACATAGAATTAGTGGAAAGGGTCAGTGGGACGAAATTCCTGTTTCCATGCTGTAAGCTGAACTAAACCTGCCGCTGCTCTCATGACATGGTGGAAGCCCCAGTATCCCTTCCCTCCTCTTCCCTTTAGTTGCCCAGCCCCGCACAGGATGGCCACATTAACGGGGAAGGCCAGGGGTACAGCCCTGAGTTTCACACCTCCGCACTCTACCCAGACGGGAATGTCCAGCACTCTACCCAGACGGGAAGCCCCTCCACACTGAGCCACTCCTTAGAGGAGCCCCAGGGTCCTGGCACGTGAGTGGGGAGGGGTGGGGTTCGTGCTCGAGCACATCCCAGCACATTAGTGATTACACTAGGTATTGGCAACTACACCACGATTCCCACATCCCCCGATGCTGATTTTCCTTGTATATGAATGCAAAAAGCTCCTCTTGTGAGAAGGAGCTGCAGATGCTGGTTTAGACTGAAGATAGACACAGAAAGTGCTGGAGTAATTTAGTGGGTCAGGCAGCATCTCTGGAGAAAAGGAATAGGTGACGTTTCGGGTCGGAACCCTTCTTCAGTCTGAAACGTCACCTATTCCTTTTATCCAGAGATGCTTCCTGACCCGCTGAGTTACTGCAGCATTTTATGCCTATCTCAGGAAGTTCCCTTACCTACCAGTGTTTGGACTGAAAGACCAGGAACACCATGATAACTAGTCTGTTACAGGGTTAGCACAAAACAGGGGACAAGTGTCTGTTTCTGTTCACACCTGAGATTTTATTGCCACTGCTTGGCACTTTGGATTGAGCGGCTCTCCTCCATGTTTGAATGATTATGTTTAGTGCAAGAATCTTTTGGAGACATTTATTTGGAGAGAGCAGCTCATTGACGGATAATAAAGCATTAGTAAATGATAATAGCCTGTCAAATTCCACACAGTAATAATGTTTCAACATGTTATTAAGCCATTACAACATGCCAGGGTAGAAATTTGTCCTGTATACACTATAATTTAGAATATACTAAATCTGCCATGTGCTAGCACTTACACAGAGAACTCGACTTCTGAAATACAGTGCCATTAACATGGGTGAAACCAAGCGGCAGAAGAGAAATCAACACAAGGTCGCTCTAAATATTGCACGCGAGGCACAAACAACTTGGGGCAATTTCCTCGCAACTGGTTTCTGACTAGTTGATGCTGCCTCTCAGTGCTGGATGACATGGCTGCAACATTCCTGCAGCAACTGTGCTACAAAATGTAATGTATTGGCTGTGAAAAGTTGCAGAACATCCTGAGGCTTTGGGAGATCCTGTTGCTCTGAATGTATAAATGTGAACTGTTTACTATCAGGTCATAGAATCAGAGAGTCTTCGGCCCAACTTGACCACGCCGGCCAACATGTCCCATCTACACCAGTCCCACCTGCCTGCGTTTGGCCCATATCCCTCTAAACCTAACCTAATCATATACCTATGTAAATGTTTCTTAAACATTGCGATGGTACGTGCCTCAACTATCTCCTCCGGCAGCTCATTCCATACACCCACCACCCTTTGTGTGAAAACGTTCTACTATCAGCGGTTACAGCTTGGAAGACCATGCAGAGTCCACGTTAACTCTTGACTATTTTGGAAACGTTATGTGAAGTGAAGGCGGATTCGTGTTTCCATCACCTGACTTGGGAGTGGGTATAACCACCCTTGCAGCACCATAAATAACTGGTCTTCTACAGGTGTAGGAATGCTGGTTTAAACTGAAGATAAACAAAAAGCTGGAGTAACTCAGCGGATCGGACAGCATCTCTGGAGAAAAGGAATAGACGATGTTTCCGGTCGAGACCCTTCTTCAGACTGAGAGTCGTGGGGAAAGGGCAGGGTTACGCAAAGCAGGGGACCAGTGTCTGTTTCTGTACACACCTGAGACTTCATTGCCACGGCTTAACACTTCTGACTGTGCGGCACTCTACATCAGAAAGATTATGTTTTGTGCAAGAATCTTTGGAGGCATCTATATGTGAAAGATTAGCTCATTGACGGATGATAGACCAACCGTAAGTGATATTAGCCCGTCAGATTCCACCTACATGTGGGCAAGGGCTGCTCATGTTGGCCAAGGCTTCTGATCCTTTGCTGCTGATGTTGTCATCAGATCTCCCTCTGGGTCACAGACCACGACTTTGCAAACAGAGATGTGACGACGTTATTCTACCGCAGACTCCCATGTTTCCAGTTGTCTGCAGGTAATGCACAGGTCAAAACCCTCTGATAATTAGCCTGCCCAGAGCACTCTTGCTCTCTCTCTGAGCCTTTCACCTCCATTGTCAGTCAACCTGCACTCCAAGGAGCAGAATTTGCTGACACAGTTTACCTACATGATGGAACACTCTCCACTCAGTTCAGACACTTAATCACTGTGTACAGTTTGAAGCTGCCATTTTTGGTTGTCTACCTGATAAGTGAGCTTGATGACTGATCCATCACTCACTGAGCCGTAGGAAGCATAGCACTGCAATGGTAAATGATATCTGAAGAGACAGGTTCTCACTAGACCATGCATCTCAAAGTGCTCTTGATACTGCCCTCCCCCCCCCCCCCCCCCACCCCTTTGGCTATTTTCCTCTTGCATACCTGATGGTGCATACACACAGTAATGTAGCAGTTCAGTTAATGGACAATTAATCCAAGGGCCCGGACTAATGATCACAAGTTCATATCTCACCAAAGCACTTTTGAGAAACTGGGCTGTACTTAAAGATGTATGGAAATGCAATGCACGTACAAAATATTTCTGTGAAGTTTTGGATTGCTGTATAAACACGTCCTTAGGATCTTGTCTGATTCTTGTGGGATTCTTGCCATATTAGCATTGAGGGGAAAGGAATTCCTCCTTGGTGGAAAAGGAAGCAGGGGCCTCTTGTAATTCTTGTTCCAAGTGTAGAAAGGAACTGCAGATGCTGGTTTATACTGAAGATAGACACAAAGTGTTGGAGTAACTCAGTGGGTCAGGCAGCATCACCGGAGAAAATGGATGGGTGATGTTTCGGGTTGGGACCCTTCTTCTTGTTCCATTCATGGATGATCTTTTACCCCAGCGCCATTTTCCTGCACTAACCCCACATCCCTTGATTTCCTAAATACCCAAAGGTCTGCCCATCCTAGCCTTGAATGCATTCAGTACCTAATAATAATAATAATAATAAATTTTATTTTTGGGCGCCTTTCAGAAATCTCAAGGACACCTTACAGAGATTAACAGGAATAAAAAACATATAATCAGAATAAAATAAATAATAAAGACATCACAGAAACACAAATTAAAAACAGAATTCAGTCCAAAAACAAAAAAATCAAAAACACAATGTGAAAAGAGAGCAGCGGCAGCTAAAGCACGCCAGCGTCCACTCTCCCTTCCGCAAGCCATCTTGGACAAAGACTAACAGGATTACTTACAGACAAAAAAAAAATCAAAAAAAATCATCCCCCCACAATGGATACCACTGTGGGGGAAGGCACAATGTCCAGTCCCCAACCCCAAGTTCACCCAAAGTCAGGCCTATTGAGGCCACCGCAATTGCCTCTACGGAGGCCCGATGTTCCTGGCCGTTCTCACCGGGTGATCTTGCCCCGGCGTCGGGAGAGTCCTCTCAGCGGCTGGGCCACCTGGAACGGCCGCTTCCTAGCTGGAGACCGCGGCTTCCAAAGCCGACAAGGCCGTGCCGGCCTGGAGCTCCCAGGCTCCCGATGTTGAAATCGGCGCCGCCCGAGCCCGGAGGTGTCGAACACAGCGGACACAGCTCATCGGAGCTCCAGCGCGTCGATCCAGCGCGGCGACCCAGGCAAGGCATCGCCCGCTCCGCTCCGCGACAGCGCCCCAGCGCTGCGCCGCCACCGAGGCCGAGGTGCTGGGCGGTCCCCGCCAGGAAACGGCGCTCCAAGCCCGCTGGTAGGCCATGAGGACGGGTCGACGGGCAGCCCGGAGAAAAAGCTGCCTCACCAACCAGGTAATAATAATAATAATAATGGATGGGATTTATATAGCGCCTTTCTAATACTCAAGGCGCTTTACATCGCATTATTCATTCACTCCTCAGTCACACTCGGTGGTGGTAAGCTACTTCTGTAGCCACAGCTGCCCTGGGGCAGACTGACGGAAGCGTGGCTGCCAATCTGCGCCTATGGCCCCTCCGACCACCACCAATCACTCACACACATTCACACACAGGCAAAGGTGGGTGAAGTGTCTTGCCCAAGGACACAACGACAGTATGAACTCCAAGCGGGATTCGAACCGGCTACCTTCCGGTTGCCAGCCGAACACTTAGCCCATTGTGCCATCTGTCGTCCCGAGAGGTAGGGAGGTAGGGACCTAGAAGTAAAATTGCCCCCTACCCCCCACATTAAAAAGTCAATTTCTCCAACGGACGAAACACAGGACTTACTAAAAACTTTTTTTTAAAAAGCGAAGTAAACGGACGGCTGCTGGTTAGCAGCCGCTCCCCAAGATGGCTCCTCCTCCTACCTGCACCTCCACAGCCCTTTTGAGATACTAAAGATTCCCTACCCTTATTCTGAGACGATGACATTTGGCAGAGTACCTCACATCACTGTTATGCTCCCTGTAGTTTTATCGTGCCACGATCCTCATTAGCATGCTTTACTGTTGCAGAATATGATGGAAAATGTGTTGTGTAAACAGTGCTTCCTGTAGCAGCAGGTGCTGTTTCAAAAACACAAAAGGGCTTAACAAAGGGGGACGGATGATCAGGCGCTGCAGATAAAGAGTGGCATTTGATATAATGTGGAACTGGATCTTGGGCTTGGTGGATTGGAGCACGTGTGGCCTCATCTCATTCAATCGAAGCTGCCCGCTCTTTTCCTTCCCCTTGCTCTGGTCACCTCCTAGCGGGTGCACATCGTCCCCAGCCCTCCAGTAACTTAGTTGCTGTTGTGGTCACTCATTCTCAAGCATGTCCATGACATCTATTAGCGATAATTATCGACATGGCTGCTTGTACCTGGTCTGGGCTCGAATGTTTCTTCCAAACGGGTAATAGAAGTGCTGGGATGCCAATAGCATCAACGGTTCTTGATTTTTTGATGTTCCCTTTTCCTCCTTACATCCTCCTTTCTAGCTTCCTCATATCAAGGAGCATCGTTATTGATGTGGACACACCAGACAGGATGATCCTTGTTGTTGCCACGGGTATTGCCAATATCTAAACTTTCAGGGAGGTTCTCTGAGCGTCTTTGGATCTCTTTTTCCACCCACCATGCAATCGCCCAGTGAGCTCATGTTCGAGACGTGAGTTTGCCGTGGTTTGGAATCATTGTAGAGTGGGAGCATTTCTGTCAACCACTGGCGAAAGCGAACAGGACTGGGAGTTGGTATAACCCCTCCCTATCCCTCAGGAAAGCTCCGAGGCTACTGATGACTGCACCAAATGACTCTGGATTAGATGCATACCATATGATGTTCAGTTTTGGTCACCATCCTATAGGAAGGATGTTATCAAGGTTGAAAGGGTTCAAAGAAGATTCACCAGGATGTTGCCAAGACTCGACGGACTGAGCTATAGGGAGAGGTTGAGCAGACTAGGACTCTGTTCCTTGGAGCGGAGGAGGATGAGGGGTAATCTTATAGAGGTGTACAAAATCATGAGAGGAGTAGATTAGGTAAACGCACCGTCTTTTGCCCAGAGTAGGGGAATCGAGAACCAGAGGGCATAGGATTAAGGTGAAGGGGGAAAGATTTAATGGGAATTTGAGGGATAACTTTTTTACACAAAGAGTTGTGGGTGTATGGAACAATCTGCCTGAAGAGGTAGATAAGGCAGGTACTATCACAAAGTTTAAAAAACATTTAGAGAGGTACCTGGGTAAGGTAGGTTTAGAAGTTTGTGGGCTAAAGCAGGCAGGTGGAACTAGTGTAGAAGGACATGTTCGTCGGCATAGACAATTTGGACCGAAGGGCCATTTTCCACACGGTGTATGACTCTATATTTATTTAGACTAGCACGGGAGGTAGTTATACATTTAGCACACATCCCTTTTCAGAGAACAGTTGGGACTCATTCGTGGCTCAGGAGTCCCACACAAGTAGTTCTGCTATAATGCGTGTATCATTAACATTAATTCATCATAAATTCCTTGAAGATGGTGCCTGAAACCATCGGGGCTCTTGTGTGCTGACTCAGTGTGGTCTACTATCTTACACTCTTATACGTAATATGATTTTACCTAATGTATAGTAGAATTGTTGCTGAACTGTATGCAAAAACGAATTTCATTTTTCTCTGGTACTCCTGACAATAAAGTACCATTGAACTGGATATTATGTGATGGATGAATTAAGGAACACTGTGTAATATGCATGGCAAATTATTTATAATGCGATTTTGATCGGGAACTAGAAAACCCACTTGAAAGTTACTTTGGAAATTGACAAGCAGATTAGCGCTCGAGAAACAAAAAAATCAGTCTAGGGTTAAAAAAACTGTTTCCATGTGACCATCGTCTCTTAAACATAGTCTGTCGGTTACACTGCGGGAGGCCATAAAAACTGACAAGCAATCACTTCTATTGTCACCCTATTAAACAATGTAACATGCAGCCTTTAGGTTTTTTACTCAGTACAGTGGTATAAAGTTCTAGCTATTAAAAAGATCTATTGTTTTTGAAAATCCTGTGGGATTAAAATAATATTGTTATTGCAAGCCTGAAGCTCTCTTGCCCCTAAATCACTTTCCCCATTGACGCAATTTTTTATCTATAGCATGACGTTTCTCAGGAATGCAAGTATCTTAGGAACATAATACAACGTTTTTTAGGAGCTACCTGTACAGGTGAAGATGGTAAATTTACTGCTTTGATGACCTGACTGGTTTTGCAATGTCAAACCTGGTGTGACACTTGCCGTGTTGAATTCCAGAGTACTATCTGAATTCAGCATTGGATTTGACATTGCGGTCTTTGGAATGAGACGAGGCCCCTGGATTGCCTATGCAGTAACCAACTGCAGTGCCACTAGGAACAGGCATTTTGAGTGGAAGCTGGGTGCATACATGAGGAATAGAAGGTTAAACAGATGAGATGAAGATTATGGGGAGGCTTGGAGAATGAACATCAACAGTTTGGCATGGTGGTGCAGCATCAGCGGTAGCGGCCTTACAGCGCCAGAGGTCCGGGTTCCAACCTATCTATTTGTGCTGTCTATATGCAGTTTTTATGTTCTCCCTGTGACTATGTGTGCTTACTCTGGGTGCTCCGGTTTCCTCCCACACTCCAAAGACATACAGCTTTGTAGGTTAATTGGCTTTAGTAAAAAATGTAAATTGTCCCGAGTGTGTGAGATAGAGTCAGTGGTGGGGTGAACTAGGTCGGCACAAACTAGGTGAGCCGAAGGGGCTGTTCCCACATTTTATCTCCAAAGTCCAAAGGAAGCATTTTGGCCAAATGGTCGATATGTTGCGTGTTCTCTGCAAAATATTGCAAATAATGGCACATGTGGCAGTGGTTTGAGAAATATTAAACTGTTCTCTATGACTCCTGTGTGCTGAGTTGCTGTCTGTTTAATTATGCTGCACGCATTCTCCCTCGCTATTAACATATTTAAATATCCAAATATTAACTTCAGAATCGTGACTAGAATGTTTGGTTAGAAACCAGTCCTTTGTGTAACTTGAACTGAGTCCAGCTAGTGACTGGTTTATGTTTAGGATAGTATCGTGGTGAAGTTGAGGAACTTGAGATGAGGAAAAACTTTTCACCCAGAGAGTTGTGAATCTGTGGAATTCTCTGCCACAGAAGGCAGTGGAGGCCAATTCACTGGATGTTTTCAAGAGAGTATTAGATATAGCTCTTGGGGCTACCAGAATCAAGGGATATGGGGAAAAAGCAGGAACGGGGAACTGATTTTGGATGATCAGCCATGATCATATTGAATGGCAGTGCTGGCTCGAAGGACGAATAGCCTACTCCAGCATCTTAATCCGACTATCAGCTGACATTGTGAAATGTTGTTCCAGAGACTGGAGTTCTGATCAAACCATGGTAGCTGTGGAATTTCAGTTCAAGTCATTAAAACAAACGTTAGTCTTGGTAACAGTAGTGGTATTGGTTTATTAATGTCACATACACTGTGATACAGTGGAAAGACTTTGCATCGTTTGCTATCCAGACAAATCATACCACCCTTGAGCACATTCGATGGTGCAAAAGAGAAAAGAAACAAAGTGCAGCATATTAAAAAAAAATACACAAAGTGCTGGAGTATATCAGCGGGTCAGGCAGCATCTCTGGATAACATGGGTAGGTGACGTTTCAGGCTGGGACCCTGATTATTATGAGACAAAGCCTAACAAGTGGTGATTAAACACCAAAAGCTGGAGTAACTCTCTGGAGAGAAGGAATGGGTGACATTTCCCATTCCTTCTCTCCAGAGATGCAGCCTGTCCCGCTGAGTTACTTCAGCTTTTTGTGTCTATCTTCAGTGTCTACCTCCTGCTTACACAAGTGATAGGTGGATACTGGCGAGGTTTATGTATTTGATAGGCAGATCATTGGACACAGGCTAGAGGTGAAAAGACAAAATGTGCAAGATAAGGCTAAAAGAAATACAAATTGTGAAGCCAGAAGAAAGTCGGCTGGTAGGTAGTTTATAATCTAACGAGTCGTCAACAAGCCAAATGGGGAATGGTTTCCTTCTCTGAGTAACTAGAGAGCAAAGTTAGCTTCCTTTTATTATGACCCAGCAGGAGGCCATTTGGCCCATTGGTTCCCTGTTGGATCGGAGCAGAACAATCCATGTCCCATTCCTACTCTCCATTGCTATATGTCCTCCCTCACATTCCCATTAACACCCCTGTTGATTCCTTTTGGTAGTTGTTGAGATGCGAATTTGTAGCAGCCTAATAACCTTCCAGCACACTTTCCTAATGTTGGGGGAAACGAGAGCACCCAGAGGAAACACATACGGCCATGGGGAGAGTTTGCAAACTCCACACAGACAGCAACCGAGATCAGGATTGAACCAGGATCTCTGGAGCTGCAAGGCAGTAAAGCTAACTGCTGTGCCGTCATTATAAGGACAGTCCAGTTATTTGCAGGTCAATGTTACTGCGAGGAGAATTTAATTTGTAGTTCCAGATTTTACTAAATTCCGGATAAAACCTGGCACATCACCATCTGACGCACTCTGCAGCCAGCACTTCAGAGAACAGCTGGACTGACATCGAGACAGCTCCATGGGAACGCCCGGCATATTTGTCCGAAGGGCACCTGTCATACTTAGAATGTGGAATAGTACAGTACAGGAACAGGCTCTTCGGCCCATCTTGTCTATGCTGAACATGATCCCAATCAAATCTGCACATATTCTATGTACCTCCATTCCCAGCCTGTTCATATATCTGTCTAAATGCCTCTTAAATATTGTATTATCGTCTCTGCTTTAACTTTCCCTGGCAGCACATTCAAGGTACCAACCACTCTATGTGTTAAACAAAGTTCCTCATAAATCTCCTTTAAACATTCCCCCCTCTCACCTTAGATCTATGCCCTTTAGTATTTGACTTTTCCATCCTGGGAAAAAGTAGTTGCAGCCTTACAGCGTCAGAGAGCCAGGTTTGATCCTGAGTATGGGTGCTGTCTGTGTGACCGCGTGGGTTTTCTCCAGGTGCTGTGGTTTCCTCCCGCACTCCAAAGTATAGGTTTGTAGGTAAAGCGCATCTGGAAAGTATCGACTCATTAGGGATAATCACCATGTACAGTGGAGGTTGTTTTGATACTATCCCTGATTTCCCTTGTTATCCATGGATGCACTACCTTCCCTGATTTATTTTTTTGCCAAACTGGGATGAACAATTGTTGTAGTTCATCCATGCAGTCTTTAAATGCCTTCCATTGCATATCCACCGTCAACCCTTTAAGAATCAATTGCCAGTCTATCTTGGCCAATTCACGTCTCATACCCTCAAAGTTACCTTTCTTTAAATTCAAAACCCTTGTTTCTGAATTAACTATGTCACTCTCCATCCTAATGAAGAACTCAACCATATATGGTCACTCTTGCCCAAGGGGCCACGCACAACAAAGCTGCTAACTAACCCTTCCTCATTACTCAATACCCAGTCTAG
Organism: Amblyraja radiata; assembly: GCF_010909765.2. Lineage (NCBI taxonomy): Eukaryota > Metazoa > Chordata > Chondrichthyes > Rajiformes > Rajidae > Amblyraja > Amblyraja radiata. The sequence goes on along the minus strand of NC_045963.1, from coordinate 56,932,910 downwards.
AATAGCCTGCTCTCTCGTTGGTTCCTCTACATGTTGGTTTAGAAAACTATCCCGCATACATTCCAAGAAATCCTCTTCCTCAGCACCCCTGCCAATTTGATTCACCCAATCTATATGTAGTGTGAAGTCACCCATTATAACTGTTTTACCTTTGTTGCACGCATTTCTAATTTCCTGTTTGATGCCATCCCCAACTCCACTACTACTGTTAGGTGGCCTGTACACAACTCCCACTAGCGTTTTCTGCCCCTTAGTGTTTCGCAGCTCTACCCATATCGATTCCACGTCCTCCAAGCTAATGTCCTTCCTTTCTATTGCGTTAATCTCCTCTCTAACCAGCAATGCTACCCCACCTCCTTTTCCTTTCTGTCTATCCCTCCTGAATATTGAATATCCCTGGATGTTCAGCTCCCAGCCTTGGTCACCCTGGAGCCATGTCTCTGTGATCCCAACTATATCATATTCATTAATAACTATCTGCACATTCAACTCATCCACCTTATTACAAATGCTCCTTGCATTGAGACACAAAGCCTTCAGGCTTGTTTTTACAACACTCTTACCCCTACTAGTAGGCGGGTTTAATGAGTTGAGGGTACACAAAATTGCTGGAGAAACTCAGCGGGTGCAGCAGCATCTATGGAGCGAAGGAAATAGGCGACGTTTCGGGCCGAAACCCTTCTTCAGACTGATGGAGGGTGGGGGGGAGAAGGAAGGAAAAGGGGAGGAGGAGGAGCCCGAGGGCGGGCGGATGGGAGGGTGGGAGGAGACAGCTAGAGGGTTGAGGAAGGGGAGGAGACAGCAAGAACTAGCAAAATATAGTCCTTAATGAGTTGAGTACAGGGTTATGTCAAGAGTGTTTTATTGTCTTATGGCACACTAACACTATCCTGCACACTAAGGATAATTTACCATTTTACCAATCCAATTAACCTCCAAACCTGTACGTCTGGGAAGAAACCGGAGATCCCGGAGAAAACCCACACAGATCACGGGGAGAACGTACAAACTTAAAAAAATATATAACATATTATTATATTATTATAATATTGTGATTATATATAAGTTGCCTGAGCAATGGGGACTTCTGCCTCTAATCTCAGTCACAACGCAGTTATCAGTTTCCATTGCGAAAAAAAAAGAGAAATTCCTAGAATCCTTAGATAGAGTGTTTCTGTTGTAGAAGAGTGGCTCATTATCAGTCACTGTAACTATCTGCTTCTGACATTGGACAGTGTGACTGAATGAGTCACAAGAGACTGCAGATGCTGAAAACTTGAGCAAAAAACAAACTGTTGGAGCAACACAGTGGTTCAGGCAGCATCTGTGGAGACATATGGACATACAGGTTCACCACCAATTTTCCGGTAACTGGCCGTCTGCTTCCCCCCTCCCCCTTAATCCGGACGAAGTCCCCCCAAAAATGTGGCGTCCTGGCTGTGTGAAGCGGCGAACTCAAAGTCATTGGGGCTTCCTCGCCGATCGGTGGGTCGAATTTGCCCCCAGCTGCCGGCAGATCCGTTCCCATTGCCGACTTTGCGGGCCGTTATCTCGGCCCCTCAAAGCCGTGACCTCTGGTCGGGAAAAAAGGATGATCCAGAAAAGTTCTGAAACCAAAGGTGCCGGAAAAGCTGGTGAACCTGTGCTTTGGGTTGGGACTGTTCTTCAGACCCCATTTTCAATTCATCACTCCTCTTCTTTCCCCCTCACCGCTCCTTTCCACCCACTGTTGTTCCCTCTGATTTCACACCTCTTCCTCCCCTATCCGGCAGCACATCCGCACACTTTTATCCCTATTTCACCTCCAGCCTTTAGTATCTCCACTCGTCTGCCAATTATCCTCCTCACCTGAATCCACCTATCACTAAACCAGTTCTTGCCCAGCCTCGTCCCTTCACCCCTTTCTACCAGCTGTCTCCCCTTCGCTCTGTCAGTCTGAAGAAGGGGCCCAGTCTGATATATCGTCTGAAGAAGGGTTTCGGCCTGAAACGTCGCCTATTTCCTTCGCTCCATAGATGCTGCTGCACCCGCTGAGTTTCTCCAGCATCTGCAGTTCCTTCTTGAACACTGATATATCGTCCGTCCATTTCCCTCCACAGATGCTGCCTGACTCGCTGAGTTCCTCCCACAGTCCAAGTCTGTAGCAGTGACTGACGAAATGGTGTGTAAGCTCCCCCTTGTGGTTCCTGGTGGAAGTGCAGCTCTGGTCTCAGAATTCAGGTCCACAACCTTGCTCTGTGCATTATGTGCTCTGTGCTCATAACCTGGCTGTGATCTAACATTCTCTTATTACTGTCTGCTGAAAGGTTGCTAATTGTCTGCAGCATTTCCTGCATCACTCTGGAGGGGCTGTCCAGGGGAGAGGCAGTACGTTATGGAGGCCAAACAGGATGGGAGTGGAGGGCTCACCCTGCAGCGCACGCCTGGGTTAATTACCCCAAACCAGCCATGATTAGTGACAATCTCAGCAGCTGACCACAGTGCTAAATCCACGTGCCTGGACAGCCAGTAACTTTAGGCAGTGGTGCAGACCAGGTGGGTGTGAAAGGTGCACACTTCATTACACATGAAATTAGATGGGGCGTCTTTGTAGACGTGGTCAAGATGGGCTGAAGGGCCTGTTTCCATGCTGTATGACTCTACGATGATCTGAACTGATGGGACTGATTGAACAAATGAGTCCTCTTGATCCCCACGCAAGATGTCTTCACATCAGTTGGATGTGGATGGAGTAGTGTAGCAGATGCTGGTTTAAACTGAAGATGGACACAAAATGCTGGAGTAACTCAGCGGGACAGGCAGCATCTCTGGAGAGAAGGAATGGGTGACTTTTCCCATTCCTTCTTTCCAGAGATGCTGCTTGTCCCGCTGAGTTACTCCAGCCTTTTGTGTCTTTCTTTGGACTTGGGTGGACTTGATCTTCAGCCTTCAATAGCCAGCAGGGGGAAGAAGCAAGGAATGTTAGCACAAGGCATTGGGTTGCAGCCCAAGCCTCCACTTTGTCGCTGTGAAGCATCATCAACAATGTGTCAGTAAAGGGCTGCAACAGGGTGGTGCAGCAGTAGATTTGCTGCTTTACGGCGCCAGAGACCCAGGTTTGGCCCTGACTATGGATGCCGTCTATACGGAGTTTGTACGTTCTCCCTGTGACTGGGTTTTCTCCGGGTGCTCCGGTTTCCTCCCACACTCCAAAGACGTTCGGGTTTGTAGGTTCATTGGCTTCGGCCCAACTTGCTCACACCGACCAACATGTCCCATCAATACTAGTCCCATCTGCCTGCGTTTGGCCCATATCCCTCCAAACCTGTCCTATCCATGTACCTGTCTGAATGTTTCTTAAATGTTGCAATAGTCCCTGCCTCAACTACCTCCTCTGGCAGCTCGTTCCATACACTCATCACCCTTCATGTGACAAACGTAACCCCTCAGATTTCCATTAAATCTTTCCTCCTTCACTTTAAACCTGTGTCCTCTGGTTCTCGTTTCCCCTACGCTGGGCAATAGTGTCTACCCGATCTATTCCTCGTATGACTTTATACACCTTCAGCTTCACTTTGTCAGGAAAAAGGTGCAAATGCAGATAAAGGAGGTGTGGAGGGAGGCGGGTAAAGTTGGAACGCTCTATGCCCTCTCAAACAGCAACCAACTCTAGCTGTTCACTTCCTGGACTCCAAGCAGGATCGGGAAGGAATGACAGCCCTTTTTTTATCCCATCTGTTGTGGTGGTATCTCGGGAATCATTGATCCGTGTCAGCTTTCCCTCACCTCCCCCACACTGCCATAGAGCGGATGATAGGTCATTGTGTTTTTCCTGTGGAGGTTTGTACTGTTGTCCTGTGCATTCTCCGGGGTCAGTGCTGACCAAGAGCAGCTTGCGCACAAACACGGCCCTCCATGAAATAACAGGAAGTCACAGTGTTGGTACAGCTGCTCGGGGCTTTCCTCCATCCACTGCCAGCTCCTCAATTTCAGCAAGACGGAGGAGCTGGTCATGGACTTCAGGAAGCAGGGTGGAGTACATGTCCCAGTCTGCATTAAAGGTGCTGAAGTGGAGATGGTTATTGACTTCAAGTTCCTGGGCTTTAATATCAGGAACAATTTGGTCCTGGTCCAACCACACTGATACGAGGGCCAAGAAACGACACCAACAACTCTACTGAAGCTGAGGAAATTTGCCGTGTGTCCAACGACTTACCAATTTTTACCGCGGCACAGTAGAAAGCACCTAATTGGGAAGTGTCACAATTTCTTTTGGCAACTACTCTTCTGAAGAACCAGGAGAAGACCACAGTGGTGCAGCGGTAGAGTTGCTTCCTTACAGCGCCAGAGACCCGGGTTCAATCCTGACTACGGAGTTTTACGTTCTCCCTGAAACAGCGTGGGGTTTCTTCAGGTACTCCGGGTTCTTACCACATTCCAAATACATGCAGGTTTGTAGCTTAATTGGTTTTCTGTAAGTTGTCTGTGGTGCGTACGATAGAACTAGCGGCTAGAACTAAATTCCAAAGTTGTGGACGTAGCCCAGACCATCTCGCAAATCAGCTTCACTCTGTTTATTTTCTCTCTTGTACTACCTGATGTCATCGTATGGTATGATTTGCTGTGATTTGTTCGGCACGGAGTAGAAGGGCCGAGATGGCCTGTTCCGTGCTGTAATTGTTATATGGTTATATGGTTATAACATGCAAACATTTTTTTACAGCATCTCAAAACACGTGACAATAATAAATCAATGCCAGTAATATAGCTACACATATACTAGCTATAAGTCCTGCTTTTCATTGAACATTATACTTCCCATTATTAAATTAATGGAATGTATGCTGTATTCACCGATTAATAAAAACCATGAAACTGTTATTATATTGATGGCTTGAAATATGCTTTAACAATGTATAGGAGAATTTGCATAAAGTTAGATTTTCGTAAGTCTGGGAGCCCTGATGAAGGATTCCACCTTTAATTCTCACTTACAAACAGTGCATCAACCAGTGTTACACAGACTCTGCCTCAGCTGTTGCCTTGTTGCCTTGTTCCATTGCCCTTGCCCCCAGCAATTTCCACTCGCCCTGAAGGTCTTTCAGCTCACTTCACGTTGCAATACAGTCGCCGGTGGCCTATCATATTCTCGCTGTGACTGCAGCCCCTGTTTATGTATCTGATAACGTCTTCCTGTCTCTTGCTCTGATCTCCAAACTGCTGCTTCTTCGGATCCATGTGAGGAAAGGAGGTGAGGGGGATGGGGATGCAGTTGATGACCATGATGGCCCTTCACTGTGTATGATGGATGGACCAACGCTCTGATTGCTTTCACATGAATATTCTGCGTGTCATTGAGCTATACAATGCGGAAACAGGCCTTTCGTCCCACCTCGCCCATGCCGACCAAGTTGGCATTCTGGGCTATACACATTTACTTGCATTTGGTCCATATCTCTCTGAACCTTTCCTGTCAATATATCTGTCCCAATATTTTATGAAAGTTGTAATTTGATCAACCTCTGGACAAATATGGACTGTCCTCATGAGTGAAAAAAATTCCCCTTGAGGTTCCTCTTAAATCTCCTCGTCTCACTTCATGCTTATGCCCTCTAGTTTTGGAACTCTGTGTAAAAGACTAAGCGTTCACTTCACCCATGCCCCTTATGATCTTGTATACCCCAATAAGGTCATTCCTCAGCCTCCTGCTTTCCAAATAAATATGTTCCAATCAATTTAACCTCTCCCTATAACTCAAACCCGCAAGTCCAGGTAACGTCCTGGTGAATATCTTCCGCACCCTTTCCAACATAATAGACTCTGACTGGAATACCCCATTCACAGTTGTTGATCAATTAATTTATTTCAGAGGGTGACTGCTTTTCACAAACAGCACAGAAAGATTGGTTCCCGTCTCAGGATCACCCAATGGAATAAGAATAAAATAAGGTATACAAGATGACGCCTCTTTGCATGCAGGTCCCAGAAGAGAATCCGCTATTGTACCCTTTATCTGTACTATGGAAGGCTTGAATGTCTTCAAGTGTAGTCTTTTCTTTGATTGGATAGCGTGTAGACAAAAGCTTTTCATTGCACCTCAGTACACGTGACAATAATAAACTAAAGTAAGATTGACAAGAGGAAAATGGCACTAGTCAAGTGCAGTGAAAACAAATGAGAGGCCAGAGGCAAGCATAGCTTCCAGGTTAATAGGGGTCAGAGGTCAGTTTGCTGCAAGGCAAATTGAAACACAATGCAGCGATATATCTCAGGGCAAGTACTTTTTCAGATTGGCCAGAGCTGGGAGTATTTTTTCAGTCTGACCCTGGTTTGTAAATCTCAAAATCGGTTCCAAAGATCCTGAAACTCCTGCAGAGCAGGCACGCTAGATTGGCCCAGGTCAGTGGGGCCTCAGGCAACACCGTGGCTCAGCGGTAGAGTTTCTGCCTTACAGCGCCAGAAACCCCAGTTCGACCCTGACTACGGATGCTGTCTGTACGTTCTCCCTGTGGCCGCGTGGGTTTTTCCGGGTGCTCCGGTTTCCTCCCGCACTCCAATGACATACAGGTTGTAGATTGATTAGCTTCGGTAAAATTGTAAATTGTTCCTAGTGTGTGGGGCAATGCTAGTGCACGCGGATCGCTGGTCGGTGCGGACCCGATGGGCCGAATGGCCTGTTTCCACGCTGTATCTGTATTGTCTAAAGGTCAGTGGGGCGATTTTCATTGGAGGTGGTCTTTCCGATAGCTACAGGTGCCATGTGCTGTCGTTCTGGGAATTCCAGAGAAGGCCGCTATCAGCTTATAGAAGTGGGCATCTGGTGCTTCTGGGCTATTTAGCCGGGATGATGTGCTTATCATGGGAAGGGTTGTGATTGCAATTTTTTTTCACTACAACAATTTTATAGTTCTCTGAATTTGTTGACCCAAGGATTCCCAATCCATTGGCCACCCTTAATTGAGCTGACGGCCCAGGTTGGCCGAGGTCAGTGGGACCATTCACATCGAATTATAACCACTGGACAGTTGCATAACAGGAAGGGGAGTCACTTGCAAAGGGCATGCTGAGGTGATGGTCATAGGTTTGGTCTGGGGTTCAAGATGTTTGTACGGTGTGTATGTATCGCTAGCATTGCCACTGTCAACTGCCCATCTCTACTGGCCCTGAAGAAAGGAAAGATACACTCATAGGACTAAATAGCGCTTACAATTGTTGCAAGCACCACTCAAAGGTTGCAAAGAATGCCGAATAGGATGCAATAGATCTGCCAGCATGGTGGCAATGGGCTGAATGGTCTCATGTGGCATCATGTTCTATGTCAGGTTAGTTTCTCTCCCAGGTTAGTTTCATCGGACAAACAAAGGAACATTTTTTTACAGGATTGCCCTTCCAGAATAAATCCTGAATGTAGTAATTGTGGTATTCTGTTCTTGGTGCATTTGATAATTAAACACTCCTGATTCTCTCTTGACTTTTGACTCTCTTGACTTAAATCATGAAATGAATAGATAGGGTGAATGCACAGAGAAACGTTACCCCAAATAGTGGAATTTAGAATCCGAGGGCAGAGTTTAGTTTAGTTTAGAGATACAGCTTGTACACAGGCCCTTCGGCCTACAGACCCCATGCTAACCAACAATCACCCTGCACACTAGTTCTATCCTAGTCTCCAGGGACAATTTATTGAAGCCAATTAACCCACAAAACTGCACGTCTTTGGAATTTAGGAGGAAACCAGCGCACCCGGAGCAAACCCATGAGGTCACAGAGAGAACATACAAACTCCACACTGACAGCACCTGTGGTCAGGATCGAACCCGGGTCTCTGGTGCTGTAAGGCAGTAGCTCTACCACCCTAACAGGTTTAAGGAGAGAGGGGAAAAAAATAGGAAAAAATAGGAAATATTCTATTAGGAATAGGAATAGGATTAGGAATAGGAAAAATAGGAAAATAAATAGGAGCCTGAGGTGATAGTATTTTGAATTGTATCTTACGAAGTTGCCACACCACACTGTGAGGCGGAATTAGGAAAAGTAGCAGCTAAAATGCTTTCTCAGGGAAATGACATAAATTTAAAACTCTGCCAAATGTCCCCCCTTTGCAGTTGGTTGAATAATCAATGAGGTGCTTTTGTGTTCTGGAATGCTGGTGCTTGTAATGGAAATGCCCCTGGATGGAAATGGACAATCCCTGTCAGATAACAATTGATTATTGGATAGCTTCCTTTAAAGTCCTCACTTCAGGGCAGTTGTCAAGCAGTTTAGGATAAATTGTGAATATTGGAGTCGGCAATGTAGAGAAGAACGAGTGGGATTGAGCTTTTAAAAAGACTATTGCTCTGACGGTTAGGAAATGGCAAATGGATAAAAATACCGCATAGACATCTGACTCACCGAGTAATGTCTGACCAATTTCCCTTCTAATCACTCGGATCACACAAAGGGTGGAGGGTGTATGGAACGAGCTGCCGGATGAGGTAGTTGAGACAGGTTCTGTTGCAACGTTTAAGAAACATTGAAGGAGAGTACATTCTCCCTGTGGCCGCGTGGAAACAAGAAGGAGAGTACCAGTGACCTCATAGGACCTTCTAGGACCACGTGTTGATCATGCTGCGAGTTTGAGTCGAGGGAAAACTAGTCTAAACTCGCAGATTAGATTGCCGCGGTGGGACAGTCCCTTAACTCTCCTTCATGCTTGAGGGAAGTTCCCGCATAATCGCGGCCTCAGTTTGGTCGAGGAAAAATTTTCAGCATGCTGAAAATCTTTTCGCAAGTAAAATTTGGTCGGCATGGTTCTTTTGACCTCGTAGTGCAGTGGAGTGGGGTCGCTAGGCAGTCGAGGGCAGCCATAAGCAATCTCCTTTGCTGACCGGTCATTTTAATTGGCTCATTGGAGTTTTTGGAACCAAGGAAAACCGACCAGTAATGTTAAATGCCCGCTAAACTTTATTAAAAGTTGTCTAGCTTCTTAAAAGTGTTTCCACTCCTTCTCCCCCCCCCCCACCTTCTCTCCCCGTGCTCTCTAAAGGACTTACCATACACTGTGCAGCCGTCTTTTACCTCCCTGTTCATCGCGGGTGTGAATTTCAGACAGCGCTCCCCCGCATTCCCTGGCCCCCGCCTTTGCGGTGTGTGTGTGTGTGTGTGTGTGTGTGCTGACAGTCGATCCAGCTCGCAGTTTCATCGCTGACGGTTGATCCGTCTAGAGGTTTTTCAGGTGAGTGCCCTCGAGCTTGAAGGTCGAAGAAAGTTGCTGAAAAGTCGCGTTAGTGGGACAGGCCCTTTAGACAGGTAAAGGGATGGGACAGGTTTAGAGGGATATGGGCCATAAGCAGGCAGGTGGGACCAGTGTAGGTGGGACATGTTGGCCAGTGTGGGCAAGTTGGGCGGAAGGGCCTGTTTCCATTCTGTATCACACTATGACCCTTTCCCCCCACCCCTTCAGCTCATTTGAGCCCCGGTTCCCACGTTCCCTTTAAACTTACCTGCTTCACTGGGAAATGTATTATAATACAGAGTAACATCTTTAAGAACTGGCAACAAAATTATGTTTGGGTGTTAACATGAGTGGTCTAGAGAGTGGTTGTTGTATTAACCAGTAAGTGGACCCAAAGGGAAATCACGGGGCTGATGGCAGAGCAGTGATAAGGGACAGCCCTGAGGATCAGTCGTTCCATCGAGGTTGTAAAAAGTTAATAGCTGTATTAAAGTAGTTGTAGGTTTCGATTGCAATGAGTTTCATGACCATAGAAAGTAAGAGCTGGAACAGGCTGCCTGGCCTTTCTGGTCTCCGCTATTATCTATCTAAATCATCATCAATCTTCTACCTGAGCGCCATATTCCAGCACTTGTCCCCCTTTCTTCCGATTCTGACCCGCTGAGTTACTCTAGCATTTTGTGTCTATCTTCAGTACAAACCAGCATCTGCTGTTCCTTCCTACTCAGCCATCATAATGTCTCCATGTTTGATTAATTATCAGACGCTACAGCAAACCATGTTTCCGTTGTGCTGTGTAGCCAGAGTGCAGTGTCAGCGATCACTCGATGGTGAGGACACGCGGGAGTGAATCAGCAGATGATGTGGGCAAACTGCAACATTCCTTACCATCATGTAATGACACCTGCTACCTCAGTCGGTGCCATGACATCATTATATGGCAAGGAATGCTTCAGTTTATCAACATTATCTGAACCTTAAAATGGGGAGTTGCTGAGCCCTTGGTGTGACATGAATCATGGGCTACCACGAACGAGGTGTGCTTATCACTGCAGCAAGTTGTCTGCTCTGTTTACCACATAACAATGATGATGGCACTTCAGAATTTAACTGCCTTGAGCTCTACTTAAAACAGTTAAAGCAGCCTGTTATTGATTCCTTCCCCTTACCACGAGGCTAGTAGCTTTGAATTCCTGTGCTTTATCATCGCATATAGATATAATCATCAACAAAATGTGCCAGCGCCTCTACTTTCTTAAATTTAAAGACATTTGGTGTCTCATTGGAAACGCTAACAAACTATCTGCACTAGGTAAAGTTCTGTAGTAATGTACTGTAGAAAGTATCCTGTCTGGTTGCCTCATGGCTCGGTACGTCAATCCCAATGCATAAGAGCCAGAGGTTGCAGAGAGTGATGGACTCAGCTCAGTTCCACAGGAGAGTCGGATTGTCAAGGAAGACTCTCTCTAACTTCTACAGGTGCACAGTCGAGAGCATGCTGACCGGTTGCATCGTGGCTTGGTTCAGCAATTTGAGCGCCCTGGTGAGGAAAAGACTACAAAGAGTAGTAAACACTGCCCAGTCCATCATCGGTTCTGACCTTCCTTCCATCGAGGGGATTTATCGTAGTCGCTGCCTCAAAAAGGCTGGCAGTATCATCAAAGACCCACACCATCCTGGCCACACACTCATCTCCCTGCTACCTTCAGGTAGAAGGTACAGGAGCCTGAAGACTGCAACAACCAGGTTCAGGAATAGCTACTTCCCCACAGCCATCAGGCTATTAAACCTGGCTCGGACAAAACTCTGATTATTAATAACCACTTTCTGTTATTTGCACTTTACCAGTTTATTTATTCATGTGTGTATATATTTATATCATGGTATATGGACATATTTATCTGTTTTGTAGTAAATGCCTACTATTTTCTGTGTGCTTAAGCAAAGCAAGAATTTCATTGTCCTATACAGGGACACATGACAATAAACTCACTTGAACTTGAACTTCCCCCCCCACTCCTCCTTCCGCCCCCCCCCCCCCCCCCCCATCGTAAACATCTGCATGTGGCACTGCCCCAAGAAAGTGGCATATATCAACTAAGACCCCACCATCTGGGCCATGCTCTCTTCCCTTAGCTACTGCCAAAGCTGAAGTACGGATGCTTAAAGTCCCACCATGTTCAGGAGCAGCTACTTCCTCGCAGTCATCAGGTTCTTGAACTGCCCTGCACAATCCTACTCTTACATCGGTAACTGCTCACTACCGACCACCTCTTGTATTATCATGGACCTGTTTTCTCATTGTATTTTTGCTCGTGTGTCTTGTTTTGTTTTTGCAGCATTTTTTCTTTTTACTGTCTTTAGAATTGATGTACAACTAATGTTTATGTTTTTGTGTGTTGTTTGGGTCTATGTGCCTGTGGTGCTGCTGCAAGCAAGATTTTTTATTGTCCCTGTGTACTTCACTGTACTTGTGCATGACAACAAACTCAACTTGACAACTATCTATTTATTGCTATTTTAACTACTGATCTTTATTAGACCTGACCTCCAGGCACAGCTGTAAGCACAAACAAAACATGGCAGCGTGGCAGCCTGAAATGGCTGGGATTGCAGCCGCCACCTTCTCCAGCATACTGATAACATGTTCAATCACCTGAGAGCAAACTTGAGAAACTTAGAGCTGGGCACAAAATGCTGGAGTAACTCAGCAGGACAGGCAGCTTCTCTGCACAGAAGGAATGGGTGACATTTCGGATCAAGACCATTCTGCAGACTGAGATTCAGATGAGAGGGAAATTAGCAATATGGAAGGGTGCATGGAGCATGTGAAAAGGACATATCAGAAAACCTGTAGTTCAGAAGTCTGAAGAAGGGTATCAACTCGAAATGTCACCCATTCCTTCTCTGCAGGGATGTTGCCTGTCCCGCTGAGTTACTCCAGCATTTAGTGTCTATCTTCAGTGTAAACCAGCATCTGCAGTTCCTTCCTATACATTAGAGCAAGTCTGAAGAAGGGTTTCGGCCCGAAACATTGCCTATTTCCTTCGCTCCATGGATGCTGCTGCACCCGCTGAGTTTCTCCAGCTTTTTTGTGTACCTTCGATTTTCCAGCATCTGCAGTTCCTTCTTAAACATTAGAGCAAGGCAGCTGTTTTAAAGGGAGATCAGGGTCTACTGTGTTCTTTCACTGCTGTCCAACCTAAGGGTTATACTAATAGTTGGTTATTGACCCAAAGATGCAAGAAGGTGAACACAATCCCCGTTCTCATCAGTGGAGTTGCTGCAGAGATGGAAAACAGCTTCAAATTCCTTGGCATCCATATCACCAACACTTCACACTGATCCGCTGATCAAGAAAGCACATCAGTGTATTTACTTTTTTAGGAATCTGAGAAGATTCAGCATGCCCATGAGGATTTTCTCAAATGTGTATAGATGCGTCATAAAAGTATTCTGACGGGATGCATCTCACTCTGGTAAGCAACTGCTCTGCTCTTGACTGCCTGAGTGGTGAACGCAGTCCAGTCCAACACAGACTCATCAGTGCCTTCCATTCAGTCCATATTCACAGTGCGTTGCTTCAGGAAGGCTGGAAGTATCGTCATGGATGCCTGGCTACCCTGGCCATTCCCTTATCTTTCTTCTACCTTCAGGGAGAAGATGCAGGAACATGAAAGCCCAGACATCCAGACTTAAAAACAGCAACTTCCCCACTGCTCTTCAACTCCTGAAACAAACACCTCTTTCACACCTCATGCCCTGAGATTCTACCATGTACTTCCACTCTTAACTCTACCTCATTCAGTTATTCTGTTGTAGTTTCATATTCTTTTCCACTACGTGTATTTACACTATTATTTTTCACTATTCTGCTGATTTTTTGAAGTGGTATTTATTGTAGTATTTATCATTACTGTATACTCTTTACTCCGTGAGCTTCATGTGAATAAGTAACTTCTTGGTTAGTAAGGGTATCAAAGGTTATGGGGAGAAGGCAAGAGAATGGGGTTGAGAGAGAAAGATGGATCAGCCATGATTGAATGGAGGTGTGGACTCGGAGGGCTGAATTGCATAATCCTGCTCCTATGACTTATGAACATATCATTGTATGTTGATGTACATGACAATAAACGAATCTGAATCTGATCTATCAGGTGAAAGGGGCAGACCTCAGGTTGTGGAAATGTGACTTTTTGCTTTTCACCCTAGTGTTTGATTATTCTATTCCTTTGCCTGCTCCTTTCATCTGGGCTTTCTCTCTCTCACACCTATATGCACAGGCAGACGTTAAAACAAAGCACACACTCATTTGTAGGCACTCAGGCACGTATACATTTTCACAGACGTGCTCACACACATTCTCGTGCACGTGGGCGCACACTCATGTGCAAGCGCAGCGGTGCACACTCACTCACACCCGGAAAAGCAGCACAGCTGCTGCCTCACAGCTCCAGTGACCCGGGTGTAATCCGGACCTCTGCTGCTGTCTGTGTGGAGTTTCCCTGTGACCTTATCTGTTTCCACCAGGGGGGAGTTGATGGGAATGTGGGGAGAAAAGGTTACAAAGTAATTTAGTGGGGAGCGGGACTGCTTTCTGAGCTGACATAGACACGATGAGCAGAAAGGCCTCATTCTATTGTCATAGAGGAAAATATGTGGTAATACACTTCTGCATACACAAAGTTTCCCTGCCCTATTTCAACAGAAATAATCAATGTCACACAAGTTGACCCGTGGGCAGTGGAACCATTGTAGAATCGATCTGATGACTCCGATGCGTTGAAGAGGAACACCAGTTTGGAGGTTTCCCCTTTCAGTGCAAGTGTCCATCGCCACATGGTGACCCAGCCTCCAGCCACACAGTGCTTCATTGTTGGCAAAGCACAGAGGATCGTTCTGACAGGGAGCTGCAGTAAATGGTGGCTCGCATTCAAGAGAAGTGGGGGGAAGGTGGAGACCAAGGAGAAGTGCTTTATCGGGAAGGAAATGGCATCCTGAAAGACTGGAAACAAAAATCGTCATTTAAGCGTTACTTAGAACATTGGAGACAGAAAAGTACTGCACATGAACAGGCCCTTCGGCCCACAATGTCTATGTCAAATACGATGGCAAGTTAAACTAATCTCATCTGCCTGCATGTGAGCCATATCCCTCCATTTCCTGTGGCTGTCTAAAAGCCTCTTAAATGCCACTATCATATCTGCCTTTACCACTTACTGTGGCAGCTCGCTCCAGGCGTCACCCACTCTCTGTGTAAAAATAATACTTGCCCCACACATCCCCTGTAAACTCTGCTCCTCTCAGATTAAAGCTCTGCCCTCCAATCATCAGCATTTCCATCCTGGGATAAAGGTTCTGACTGTCTGTCTATCTATCTGTGCCTCTCATAATTCTGTCCAGTCTCCCCTCATCCTCCAGCTTTCTATAGAAACCAATTCAAGTCTGTTCAGCCTCTCCTTGGAGTTCTGTGGGGATCACTGGATGTGGCATCAGGCTACCTGCGTGGCTGAGGAAGGGTAAAGTTTGGACAACGTCCTGTCACCTGTCTTGGGCACAAAAGGCTGCCGTTAATTAAAACATTTTAAACATAGTAACTGGAAATCTGAAATAAAGACAGAAAATGCTGGACACATTCAGCAGGTCAGGCAGCATCAATTGGGGGGAAAGAGAGTTAACGTTTCAGGAATGGAAAGAGGGGAAGCTAGTCATTATCAGTGCTGTTGGTGCCTCTGTAGGTTTCTGTGGCTGATTGGTTTTCATGGTGCTTTGCATGGAGGTAAACTTGACAATAAGCTGTGTAGGGCAATTAAAGGATTGACGAATTATTGGTAGAAATCAGAATACAGAGGTACAAAGCAGGCTCCCATCTTACACCATTTCACATCTTACACTGGCACACAAAAGAGAAAGGGTTACATTTGTGCCCCTCAATCCCAGTGTAGGGCCAGCTAAGTTCAGTTACATTGAATTGACTTGAGTTTGTGTTTAGTTGTCACGTGTACAATGAAAAGCTTTTGTCGTATGCTAATCAGTCAGTGGAAAGACAACATATGATTACATTCGAGTATTTTGCTGCTGAGTGTGATGCATGGCTGCTGCGGGTGAAGGCAGCTGAGTTTGGACCCTGTGGAGGATGGTGGATGGCCGTGTGGGTCTGTGGTGGGCACGGTCTGAAACGGGGCAGATTAAGGGAAGGAGACTTGCATGTGATGGGGTGGGATTGACAGTGGAGCAGGGCAGGAGCGCCTGGAAGGGCAAATGCCAGAAGGAGACTGGGATTAGGGGTGCGATGGCCGAGCGAGGGTTAGGGACAGAAAATAGGTGCAGAAGTAGGCTATTCGGCCCTTCGAGCTGACTGGGTGAGGAGGTGATTGTGTGTGAAGAGTGACTGAGATCCACTATTGATGTCACACTGGTTGCATTTCCCATCTTGGGCAGTTCCTTGGACAAAACACGTGGTCGACCCCTGCGACCATTTCTCAGTAGCTTGCTTTGTACCCGTGTGCTGAATTATTTAGAGAGGTAGTGCTAGTGGGCACACCCTTTACACAGAACTCCAGGAGTCAAAGGTAAGCTGGAAGAGGCTGCTTTATCCTAAACATAATCTGATCGGACGACTTCCCTCTGGGTTGTTGCTGAATGGATCCTGTACTTTCTCTTTTTTCTTGCTGCCTCTTTGCTCTTTTTCACTCATCCATTTTCCCTTTCTTTCTCTCTCTCTCTCTCTCTCTCTCACTCAATCATTTTCCCTTTCTTTCTCTCTCTCTTTCTTTCTTTAGACTTTGGCTCTAAGGCCCACCGAGCGATCACCCCGTACACTAACACTATCCTACACACAAGGGACAATTTACAGAAGCCAATTAACCAACAAACCTGCACTTCGTTGGGCGTGTGGGAGGAAACCGGAGCACCCGGAGAAAGCCCACGAATGTCACGGGGAGAACGTACAAACTCCGTAGTGACAAGCACCCGTGTTCAGGATCGAACCCGGGTCCCTGGCGCTGTAAGGCAGCAACTCCACCACTGCTCCACACCGTTTCTCTGTCTCTATTTGTCTGTCTCTCCTCTGTCCTCTCTCTCTCTCCCCCTTGGCTCAAAATGCGACAGAGAAGCAAATACAACTTCCCCAAACCTATCTGCCTATCACTCACTCATACTCTCTCTCTCTCCTTGGTTCACAAAAGTTGGAGGTGGAGAAGAGAAGACAACACTACTTCTGCAAGTTGTGAAAGTGAACATCCACGTGTGAGAGCAGCTTGTGATTGAGTGATAGGGTGGAGCGTACACGGACGGAGCCAGCTGTACAAACCACATGCCCCGTTATTATCAACCACTTTGCTACCGAGCCTATTTTTGTTCTCCACTGGCCAGCGCTGCTGCTGCTGCTGCAGTTTGTCACAGTGAGAGAGGGGTGGGGTCTGTGCAATAGAGGCAGTTGCTACGACTGTAGAAGATATCAGGTTTCACTCCGAGCAGTGGCTCTCTCCTCCCTCCCTCCCCGTTTTGAATAGCTAACCAGTAGCCGCAGCCAGCCAACCTACCCAGAGTCGGGCGTGAGTTTGCCCGCCGTGTCTTCTCCTCTCAGCCGGTCAGTAGCGGGAGCGCCAGCTGAAGGGAGATAACCCTTCCTGAACTGAAGGTCAGTGGGGCAGAGACGGGTTCCAGCAGCCTGGGACTCTGCCAGCAACTGCTGCAGCCTGCAGGACCTTGTGTTCTGGACTGCTTGTTGGACAATCCACTGCCGGGCACTCTCGAAAGTGCTTTCTCAGGGGAGCAGGTAGATATGGATCGTTAATCGTGGCAAGTGGCGAGAGAGCTGTGACTGGTTCATCAGCTGTCACACTCTGTTGCACTGGACTCTTGCCTGTGTGCTCCGACCTGCAGTATCTTATTACCTGTTGCCCGGCTCTTTCAAGAGGGAATCCTACAATACAAGGAGCTGATTGTCATTGTGAAGATAGACACAAAATGCTGGAGTAACTCAGCGGGACAGGCAGCATCTCTGAGCGTGAACTCCTGCTGCTCCTTGCGAAGATGTTGCCCATTCCGACCCGACCCATGAATTAGTGGCTCAGCAAAGAACCCACTTGCCTCACTCTCCAGGGTCCAGTCCTGCGTGGAGTTTGCATATCTCCCTGTGACTGCCAGGACTCCCCCTCAGGTACTCCCGCTGGTTTTCTCTTCCCCCTCTGCCCCCCCCCCCCCCCCTTCTACCTTCACCCCCAAACTTGGACGAAGACATTACTTTGCCGCCCTGGCAGGATTTTTAAAAGGTGAGCCCTGTCTCAATCAGAGCACGAATGTACATCACCAATCTTCAATCTTCGGCCCTCGAAGCCACAAAGAAGGATTGCGTGTCAGGGACCTTGAAGAAGCCCAAGGCCAGCTCCATCCCTCACTCTCTCAGTTGGCTTAACTTCACGACCATCAGCAAACAGACTCGGCAGCTATTCCACAGTGATAGCAAGCTGGCATCTGCCTGTGCCCACTGTAACGCTGACACGGATAATTGGAGATACACCCCGCAGCATTGCCAAGGTAAGGTGTGCCACATTGGCCATGCATTTAGTTGTATAACCTTCCCTTCCGATAATGCCACCCACATGCAGGCTGGTAGGGCGGAGAATCTTTGGAAGTCTTGGCCACAGAAGGCTGTGGAGGCCGTCATTTTTTTAAGGCAGTGATTGATAGATTCTTGAACAGTGCAGGTCTTAGAAGTTATGGGGAGAAGGCAGGAGAATGGGGTTGAGAGGGAGAGATATATCAGCCATGATTGAATGGCAGGGAAGACTTGATGGGCCGAATGGTCTAATTCTGCTCCTATCTCTAATGAACATGAATCTCAGCACACTTAGTGACACTCTTCCCTCGAACTGTGGAGACCAGCATTCGGCCTAGTTCTTACTCCAAAGTCTAGGAAGAAACTGCCGATGCTGGTTTAAATTGAAGATAGTCGTCTGACTAGTTTCATTGTCGTCTTGTTGAGGTTCATTGTCTGTAACTCATTATCACCCAGCCCACACCCAACAATGGAATATTGTGGGCTCCACCTTTCCTTCATCATCGTTACTTTTTGCATATCTTTCATTCATTTGTTTTATGTCTCTCTATGTCACCATCTATATTTCTCGTTTCTCTTTCCCCTTATTCTCAGTCTGAATAAGGGTCTCGACCCAAAACGTCACCTGTTCCTTTGCTCCAGAGGTGCTGCCTGTCCCACTGAGTTACTCCAGCTTTTTGTGTCTGTCCTGGCAAGTGATGTGGGAAAGGGGTGATGGGCAGACAGATGGAGTAAGTGACAAAGGCTAGAGGTGAAAAGGGGACTAAAGGGTGTCAGATGAGAGGAGGAAAGCCTTGGTTTAACCAGCTGCACTGACTGTGTCTGTTGGTGTTCGGCATTCTGTCAGTACTGGGTTGGGGATTGGAGCTGGGCTTGAACCCATACTACCCACTGAGCCGCAGTGGGCCAGAATACAAGCGAGGGAAGTTGTCCCCGCTTCAGTCTCTGAAGTTGCCGTGGTTACCATGGGGGGGGGGGGCTGCAGAGTGGATATCGTTCCACTCTGTGAAGCAGACCTTCCTGTTGACTCTGCGGATTACGCTGAGCACCACACTAACCACTGGTGAGATTGTTTGACAGCAAGTCATGGCTCTTGGTTGCTCAGCCTCACTGTCTGATGATCCCTGTCTGACAGAGCTGTCTGACCTGAGCTCCACAATCCCCCATAGCACCAGGAGGAGGCCACTCAGGCCCTCTAAGCGATTCTGTCGCTTGTTAGTCAGGGCTCATTTCATCCCATAGTTCCATCGTTGTGTCATATCTCTTATGTCCTGCATGGAGCACCAGTTTTGAAATGTTTAATTTTTTTAATTTTAGTTTATTGTCACGTGTACCGAGGTACATAGAGAGTCATAAACAGGCCCTTCGGCCCAACTTACACACACCGACCAACATGTCCCATCTACACTAGTTCCACCTGCCTGCGTTTGGCCCACACCCTTCTTAACCAGTCCTATCCATGTGCATGTCTAAATGTTTCTTAAACGTTGTGATAGTACTGGGACCGATAATATAGTGAAAAGCTTTTATTGCGGCCTAACCAGTCAGCGGAAATACCATACATGATTACAGTCTAGCTATGCACGGTGTACAGATACTTGATAAAAGGAATAATGTTTAATGCAAGATAAAGTCCAGTAAAGTCCGATTAAAGATAGTCCAAGGATCTCCAATGAGGTGTATGGCAGCTCAGTACCGCTCTCTCGGTGTTAATAGGATGGTTCGGTTGCCTGATAACAGCTGTCCATGAACCTGGACGGTTAACAATTTGAATTAATATTATCCCATGATATGCTTTTTATGCTCTGCACCTGGTGTATGACACTGCTGAGAATTTGGCTAAACCTTATTCATCCGGCAACTAAGAGTGACTGACCAAGATGCGTGCCTGGAGTTGCACAGGCTGTATAGGTCTTATACAGTTGTACAGCATGAATGTATAGGAGCATGAAAACTAACGTCCAGATTCAGGAGCAGCTTCATCCCTGCAATCAAATACTGCAACCTCCAAATAAGCTCCAAACTACATAGACTTGGAGGCATTGTTTTTGTCTTTGTACTATTATTGTTTTTTTAAGACTTCATACATATATATATATATGTATGAAGTCTTAAAAATACAATAATAGTATATATATATATATATATATATATATATCTGTTTCGGGACATATGACAATATCTGTTTCGGGACATATGACAATAAAACACTCTTCACTCTTGACAACAGGCCATTCCATCCATCAAGTACAATCCGACCATCAACCATCCATTTACATCAATCCCACACTCATCCCATTTTATATTCTCTGCATTCCCATCCCAAATTCTACAACTCGCCCACAGGCCCAGGACAATTAAATTGTTGACCCATGTATCTTTGGGATGTGGGTGGAAGGCGGTGCAGTCAAGGGAAACCCACGTGGTCACATGAAGAACATGCAAACTCCACGCAGGTTTGAAGCCTATTCTCTGGAGCTCTGATGCAGTGGTTCCACTGGTTGTGCCTCTGCTTGCTTCTCTACAAAAACATCAAGCTGCATTCTTACTCCAATCCGATAGCTTCATTGTCACTTTAACTGGAGGTAGGTTGTTCACAATTTAATTCAGATTCTCAAACGAGCAAGATGAGATGTGGGCTACCTTATCTGAACTTTCACAATCACCGCACCTCAAGAGTACACCCATGTTCTTTCATGGCGAACATCCAGCTGTAGCCGTTGAATGTAAATCCTGCCTATCACTGGTGAAAACCAGGAATTTGATTTAGAGAGCTGTTGACTTCAGATAAGGGGACTTTCAGTTGTGTAGGAAGGAAATGCAGATGCTGGTTTACACCGAAGTTAGACCGAAAATACTGGAGTAACTCAGCGGGACAGGCAGCATCTCTGGAGATAAGGAATGGGTGACATTCTAGGCCGAAACATCACCCATTCCTTTTCGCCAGAGATGCTGCCTGTCCTGCTGAGTTACTCCAGTATTTGATGTCTATCTTCGGACTCGCAGTTGTTGCAGGGGTGTTCTGAGTTCATTGGATTAAACAGCGTTGCATCTCCTTGTTTTGAGGTGATCAAAGGCTAGTTCTGCCTTTAGGTTCTTCAGTGTTTACACATTTGCTAATGTTCTGACCCCCCCCCCCCAACACCTTTGTATTCAGATTGAGCAGTTGCTGCTTCTGTTCTCTATGCTCATGATCAATATTTACAGTTTGATGCTTCACCCTTTAATTTTAAAAGAATGTCTTTCAAAATCAGCAGGTTGGAAAAGTAAATCATTGTGCAAAACGCTTCGAGGCATCGCGGTGCCGTGTAAGTGCAACAATTGACTTATTTTGAAACGCTGTTCAAAGTAAAGCAAGCCTTGTAGTAGTGCTGAACTCTGTGCCAGGATTGTTTAATTACCTGTTTATGGTAGGTATCGAGCCACCTGGCTACCTTTGTCTCCATTTCAATGAATGGAAGTTGATATGGGCAGTGCCCTCTCCAAATTGGTCAGGTTCATCCGAGGTGGGGTCAGGTTTAGGTTTATTATTGTTACACATACCGAGGTACAATGAAAAGCTTTGTTTTACATGCTGTCAAAACAGATTGAATATAACATACATAAATACAATCAAATCAAACTCGAGTACCACAGGTAGAGCAAAGGGGAAGATACAGCATGCAGAATGTAGTTGTCAGCATTGTTATGCATCAGTTCTATAGGCAATGTTCAATGTCAACAATGGGGTGCAGATGAATCGGACAGTACCCTAGCTTATGGAAAGACCACTCAGAAGCCTGATAACAGAGGGGGAGACACTGTTCCTGACTCTGGAATGCTCTCAAGCCTCTGTACCTTCTGCTGGATGGTAGCAAGGAGAAGAAGGAATGGACCGGGGTGGGACAAGTCTTTGATTATGTTGGCTATGGGTCATTGATCCCTTGATGGGCTCTGTTGCCATAGGGCTCCAAGTTATTTGCTTTAATCATACAATGGGGTCCACCTCTCGTTACCTTTGAGAATGATGACCTAGTGTTTATGCAGTGAAGATAAGTTCAAGAACCAGAACTAACAATTACAGGTAGTTCTGCTATAGCATGATAGTTGTTTTCACAAGCAGTTGTAGAACATCGCATTCAAAAAGCAACTATGTCAATGGGGAGAAAGAGGATTAGGAGCTTGAGTTTCAGACTCGCAATAGCAAAGTCAATTTCCCCTGCAGAACTTAAAAAAATAAAGGTATTTTCAATGGCTTTGTTTGTTTTGTTACTGCAAGCTAACAAGTACTAATACTTTGTTGCATTGTTTAGTAGAGTACAATTGCACAGATTAAGCAATTGATATCAATGTCAATGCCCTCCCGAGTTTAAAGGACCTAAAAAAAAAATCAAGATCGCGGTAATCTACGAACTCCTACGACCTTCTACGACTATGTTCACGAACTCCCACTAACTCCTACGAGTATGTCTACGAATTTTGATGCCCTCCTTACGAGTAAAAAGTTGCAATTTCTTTCATCCCGACCATTTTTTTACTGTAGGTTAAAAGTAGACCCGATGGAAGTATAGAAAATTATCGCGGCATAGATAGGGTAAACAGTCAAAACCACATTCCCAGGGTGGAATTGTCAATGACTAGTGGGCCTAACCTGTAGATGAGAGAGGGACAGATTGAAGGAGATGTGCGGGACAAGTAGTTTACACAGAGGGTAGTGGGTGTCTACAACCCAGCAAGGTGGGGCTTGGGCAGTGGAAGCAGATAGAAGTGGGGTTTAAGAGGCTTTTGGACAGGCACATGAATATGCAGGGAATGGAGGCATATGGCTCACGGGCAGGTAAAGGACCTTAGTTTAACTTGGGATCATGTTCGACACGGACATTATGGGTCAAACGGTCTGTTCCTGAGCTGAAGTGTTCTATGTTCTACCGTTTCTCTGAGCCATTGAGGATGTTTCCTAACAAAGAAGTTGTAACCTACATGACTCTGTGCAAAATAGCACCACTGAAGCTCTTAGACCAAAGGCGTTGCCTCGGTAAAGCTGCATTAGTGGCCGCTTCTGGGTATATTTTAAGTCATATTGACAATCTGTCTGCATATAGAGACGCACTGTCCTGCCACTAAACCACAGCTAGAAGTAGATATGAATTACAATAAATTATCCACCTCGGATGCTCACTGGCTTGCACTCCTCACCAAGCCACATTTAATGACATATTACTTATTTAAGAGCAGGCATTCAGTTTCAGTGTGTTTTTAAAAAGCAATTCATCTGTATATAAAAGGGATGAGTGTCATTGCTTTCTGAAACGTATCCAATGAAACTTTTGACTCTGTTCCAAGGCTGAAGCTTTTTTGGTTGAAAGATTCCTTAAAAACATTGAGTGATAGTAAGTTTTTAGGGAAGAACTACAAGCCATCCTCGGGTAAAAAACGGCTTCCAGTTTTGCAGGTGTCCATAAGTTGTGGTATATTTTACTGCACAGGCGCTTGCTCCCTCACTTGTGTAATAGGCAAGTTACGTAAACTCCCACTTGCAGAAACAATTCACAATAGGTGGTCCCGTTTCCTCAATGACCTGTATTATTGCAACAGGATGATGGCGAGGGCTTCCCATCCACTTCCTAGATACAGGGAAGGCGTGCATTAACGAGGGAAGCGGTAGAGAGCGAACCCCGGCCAAACCGCCAACATCTTCCACAAGGTGCATCAGCGAGCACCTCTTCCACAGCTGCTGCATCTTCCAGTTGGCTGCCCCTTTGTCCACTCCACCACCCCCCCCCCCCCCCCTCCACCACCACCACCTCCTTCTCCCTGAAGTCTCACTCTCGGACAAAGTGTTGGCCGACAGGAAGAAACACTAGCTGGTGCAGGCAGCTTGAAGAAAGTGCTGTTGTCTGGAGTACAGAGAAGGTTCACCAGACTGATTCCTGGGATGTCAGGACTTTCATATGAAGAAAGACTGGATAGACTCGGTTTGTACTCGCTAGAATTAAGAAGATTGAGGGGGGATCTTATAGAAACTTACAAAATTCTTAAGGGATTGGACAGGCTAGATGCAGGAAGATTGTTCCCGATGTTGGGGAAGTCCAGAACAAGGAGTCACAGTTTAAGGATAAAGGGGAAATCTTTTAGGACCGAGATGAGAAAAACATTTTTCACACAGAGAGTGGTGAATCTCTGGAATTCTCTGCCATAGAAGGTAGTTGAGGCCAGTTCATTGGCTATATTTAAGAGGGAGTTAGATGTGGCCCTTGTGGCTAAAGGGATCAGGGGGTATGGAGAGAAGGCAGGTACGGGATACTGAGTTGGATGATCAGCCATGATCATATTGAATGGCGGTGCAGGCTCGAAGGGCTGAATGGCCTACTCCTGCACCTATTTTCTATGTTTCTATGTCTCCAATGTGAGCCACAACAACGGCTGCATCAAGCGGACAGTGTGGCAGCTGGTGAAGAAGTGCTTCCCGGAAGGAGACTAGTTTTAAAGTGATGTGACACAAAGTGTCTCATCCGTGGGGTGGCACGGTGGCGCTGTGGTAACGTTTCGGCCTGACAGTGCATTCAGCGCCACAGACCCATGTTCGATCCTGACCACGGGTGCTGTCTGTACGGAATTTGTACGTTCTCCAAGTGACCGTGTGCGTTTTCTCTGAGATTTTCGGTTGCCTCCCACACTCCAAAGACGTACAGGTTAATAGTTTAATTGGATTGGTATTAATAAAAAAAATTGTCCCTGGTGTGTGTAGGATAGTGTTTGTGTGCGGGGATCGCTGGTCGGCACGGACTCGGCGGGCCAAAGGGCCTGTTTCTCTAGATCTAAAATCCTGTTTCCACCCTGTATCTCTAGATCTAAAACTAAAGTGTCGGAGTAACTCAGCAGTCTGAAGAATGGTCCTGACCCAAATGGTTCTGTGTATTAACCAGCATCTGCAGTTCTTTGTTTCTTCCTAGATTTAAGGTGATTCTGACTTGCATCAAATTCGACTTGCGTACGGGTTTACTTTTTAAGTGTCTGGCTTTTCTCTGCACCTGAGAAAGATAAAAGTGGATGAAAGCAAACTGCAGGCTGTGATCAAGACTATCTGTCTATGACTGGCTGATTTGAACATTGTTGGTAGTGATTCTCCAGTTGGTTCCCTTTAAGATGTGGTCACAGACAGAACGTTTCATTTTTAATTTGAACTCTTATTTGGAGGTGCCTGGAATTACTGACACACTTTTCCTTTACAAAACTGCATGCATTTAACGAGAAACTACCTCA
This sequence comes from Amblyraja radiata, assembly GCF_010909765.2. NCBI lineage: Eukaryota > Metazoa > Chordata > Chondrichthyes > Rajiformes > Rajidae > Amblyraja > Amblyraja radiata. The sequence continues at coordinate 56,907,909 of NC_045963.1, read as the reverse complement.
CTGTTCTACTCAAGCAATGCAAAGAGAGATGATCCCAGGAATGAGGAGGTTAACATATAATGAGCGTTTGACGGCATTGGGCCTATATTCGCTGCAGTTTAGAAGAATTAGGGGGGGATCTCATTGAAAAGTACAGAATAGTGAAAGGCTTGGGTAGAGTGGATGTTTCCACTAGTGTGAGAGTCTTGGACTAGATGTCATAGCCTCAGAATTAAAGGACGTTTGTTTTGGAAGGAGAAGAGGAGGAATTTCTTCAGTCAGAGGGTGGTGAATCTGTGGAATTCTTTGCCACAAAGGCTGTGGAGGCGAAGTCAGTGGATATATTTAAGGCTTAAATAGATAAATTCTTGAGTAGTACAGGTGTCAGAGGTTATGGGGAGAAGGCTGGAGAATGGGGTTAAGAGGGGGAGATTCAATTCAATTCAATTTATTGTCATTTGGACCCCTTGAGGTCCAAACGAAATGCCGTTTCTGCAGCCATACATTACAAACAAATAGACCCAAGACACAAAATAATATACATAAACATCCATCACATTGCTGTGATGGAAGGCCAAAAAAACTTTTCTCTCCACTGCACTCCCCCCCCCCGATGTCAGAGTCAAAGTCAAAGCCCCTGGCTGGCGATGGCGAATTGTCCCGTGGCCATTAAAGCCACGCCGGGTGATGCAAGGTCGCGCACCGGGTTCTAGATGTTAGAGCCCCCGGCGCGCGCTCGCAATCCCGCGGCCATTCCAAGCCGCGCGGGGCGGTGCTGTAAGGCCCCGCTCCAGGAGCTCTTCAACCCCGCAACTCGGGCGGGAGAAGTCGCCGTTGCGGAAGCCCGGAAAAGCGGTCTCCCCCCAGGGACCCGCGGGCTCCCGGTGTCGCCGTCCACCAAACCCGCAGTTGCAGCCACCGAATCTCCGGAGGTCGGGTCGCAGCAGCGTCCACCACAGCTCTACCCGCTCTGGACTCGGCCAGCTCCGCGACGGTGAGGTGAGTAGTCGGTACCACAGCCCCCGGTCTTCCTGTTGGAGGCCGCTCCTCGTTGCAGCCCCAACGACAACGGAGACCCGACAAAGAAAAGGTCGGGTCTCCCGTGCAGGGAGAGATTTAAAAGTTACCCCCTCCCCCCCACACCACCCCCACCCCCCCACACACATACCCCAACAAAAAATAACAAAAACTACATAAAAACATAGACATAAAATAATAAAAACGCAGACGGACTGCAGAGGCCGCTGCTGACGAGAGTCGCGCCGCCTACCGGAGAGTACCATGATTGAATGGCGGAGTAGACTTGATGGGCCGAATGGCCTAATTCTGCTCCTATCTTATGACCTTATGGCCACCAATGAAGAGAAGGAACCTCTGAGCCTCTGGATAGAGGAAGGCAGGTTTCTAATTGGCTGGGAGAGGGTAAAGCGGGGGGAGCTCCAGAGTAGACGATTTGTTAATCTGGAGCAGAGGTCAACGGGGATGTGGGGACATCTAAAGCCACACAAGCCCAGCCTCTCTGGCTGCTCAGCCCACAAACGGAGGTTAGACCTGAGTTTATGGCAGTGATGTCCCTGAGCTGAGTGCTAACATGCCCTCTGCATCTGTAAAATCCAACGGCAACAGGTTTCAATTGATTTATTGGTCAGCAGTTTGTGCCGCAGTTATTGAGTCATTGAGAGACACAGCTCAGAATCGGTCCATGTGACTTTGCATATAAGATTCAGGAAGTCGTGTTGGAACTTCATAAAATGTTGCATAGGCCCTATTTGGAGTATTGTGTGTAGTTCTGTTCAGTTATCCCATGACAGGAAGGATGTGGAGGCTATGGAGAGGATGCAAAAGAGCTTTACCAGACCAGAGACACACCCAGAGCTGTGGTAGCTCAGCAGGCCAGGCAGCATCTCTGGAGAAAAGAGAGAGGTGATGTTTCGGGTCGAAACCGTACCAAACTCTGACGAAGGGTCTCATCCCAAAACATCACCTATTCCTTTTCTCCGGAGATGCTGCCTGACCCACTGAGCAACTCCAGCTATTTGTGTCTATCTTCAATGTAAACCAGCATGTGCAGTTACTTCCTGCAGCTTCATCAGAACGCTGTGCAGATTAAGGGGTATTAGCTGCAAGAAGAGGTTGGGCAAACTTGGATTGTTTTCTCTGGAGCAGCAGAGGTTGAGGAGAGGCCTGCGAGAAGCATATGAAATGATGAGAGGCAAAGATAGAGTGGACAGTTGTAGCCTCATTCCCAGTGTGGAAATGTTTAGAGGTCAGAGCTTTAAATCAAAGGGGGGAAATGTAAAGAGGTGTGTGGGGGTAGGTGGGTGTCTGGAATGCGCAGCCAGGGCTGGGGATGGAAGCAGATACAATAGTGGCATATAAGAGACTTGGAGATGGGTACATGGATATGCGGGGGAATGGAGTATTGTGGATCACATGCTGGCAGAGGAGGTTAACTTGGCATCATGTTCGGCAAAGTCATTTTGTGGTGAGTGGCCTGTTCGAGCGCTGTTCTATGTTGAGACCATGGGTAATCCTCAGCGGTGAGTTAACCTACCAACCAGTCACTGGGTCCCATCCACCTGGGATAGGGCACCGCTGGCTACTACGCTTAGAGTGGGCATCCAGAGATCTGTGTCGCTTCCTAATCCACTGGGTGGATGCCACTTCACTCCTGGCCTCTGCCAACTCTGGAATACAAAGCAATGCCAAGGAGCTTGGCACAAACGTTTGTTGCGGATGGGGTGTACGTTCCAGCTTGTGGGATGGCCCTGGACAAAACGCTCCGTCCCCATCTCAACCTAAACTGCAAGCACCTAAACGAGTGGAAACCCCCCCCCCGGCCTCATACTCCTTCTGGTATTGACTGCTACTGATCCACCTTAACTTTGCATTGAGGGATATAAACCAGCAACATGTTTTGGAGATGTTTAGTTTTGAGAGATAGAGCGGAAACAGGCCATTCGACCTAGCGATCCCCGCACCCTACCACTAGCCTACACGCACTAGGGACAATTTACAATTATGCCAAGCCAATTAACCTACAAACCTGTACGTCTTTGGAGTGCGGAAGGAAACTTGAGCACCAGGAGAAAACCCACGCAGGTCACAGGGAGAACATACTAACTCCATAGTGACAAGCACCTGTCGTCAGAATCGAACCTGGGTCTCTGGTGTTGTAAGGCAGCAACTTTACCACTGCACCACCCTGCCGCTCCTGTTGACAGAGCGATAAATAACGGCAGGACATTGGCAATTACTCCCCCACTTCTCTTTGAAGGGCTGTTGTTGCGTCTTTATGCTGATGTAAAGTGGCTGCGGGATCTCACTGACATTCGACAGAACCGCACGCAATGGGTTCAAGTCCCTCTCCCGACACTGAGCATAAAATCCAGGTTGTCTCCACTGCTGAGCCATGGGAATAGTCCACTATCGGATAGACTGTCTCACAGCTAAAGGGTTAAACCAAACTCTCATTCTGCGAAAAGGGAACATCCCAGTGTGTTCAGCAGTAGTCAATCTTCATTATTTGGTAAGAAAACAGACTTTATTATGTTGCCGTTGAGAGGAATTTGCTACACACAGTGTTAATGATGCATTTCCAAGCAACAGAAGAAATCACTTAGGAGCAATCTGAGGTTATGAAATGCAGATTCTTCCTCCACCTCTCCCTTCTTCCTTTATCTTTCCTTCCTTCTCCCTATCTCCCATTCTCTCTCTCCATTTCTTTCTTCTCTCTTCCCCCCCCCCTTTCCTTCCCCTCCCACACTCTCCTCTCCCACACTCTCCTCTCCTCTCCCACACTCTCCTCTCCTCTCCCACACTCTCCTCTCCTCTCCCACACTCTCCTCTCCTCTCCCACACTCTCCTCTCCCACACTCTCCTCTCCTCTCCCACACTCTCCTCTCCTCTCCCACACTCTCCTCTCCTCTCCCACACTCTCCTCTCCTCTCCCACACTCTCCTCTCCCACACTCTCCTCTCCTCTCCCACACTCTCCTCTCCCACACTCTCCTCTCCTCTCCCACACTCTCCTCTCCTCTCTCACCCTGCCTCTGTTCACCACGTCATACTCCCCTTTGCCCCTCCCTCGACCTTTTGCCCGTCTTTCTCCCCCGTCTTTACCCCCCCCACTCAAACTCTCTCCCCTTCCCTCCTCTCTTTCCCTCTCTCTCTCTCGCTGTCCCTCTCTCTCTCTCTCGCTGTCCCTCTCTCTCTCTCGCGCTGTCCCTCTCTCTCTCTCTCCTCTCTGTCCTCTCCTCTTCTCGGAAGAGGCGCGTCTGTCCCTCTCTCATCTGGTCCGCTCGCGCTGTAGGAGAAGATTCCCCTCACTCTCTCTCTCCGGCGCGTGGCCCTCTCCCGGTCTCTCAGACTCTCGTCGGCCTCTTCTAGCTCTCTCCAAGCTCCGCTCTCTCTCTCGCTGAAAAATGCCCTCTCTCGCTCTCGCCTCGCGGTCCCCTCCCTCTCGCCCCTCGCTCTCGCGCTCTCGCTCTCTTCCCCCCTCTCTCCTCTGGCGTCGGGCGCCCCTCTCATCCATCGCGCATCTGGCGCGTTCCCTCGCTCCGCGCGTCGCTTCCCCCTCTCTCCTCCTCTCTCTCTCCTCTCGCTCTCCCTCTCTCTCGTTGCCTCTCTCTCGCTTTTCCCCTCGCTCTCTCGCTTATCCCTCTCTCTCTCTCGCTGTCCCATCTCTCCCAATCATCTCGGCTATCTGCTGTCCCTGGCCTCTCCTCGGGTGGTCGCTTTCCCGTCTCTCGGTGCTCTGCGGGCTTTCCCTCGCTCTTCGGCTCGCTGTCCCTAGACCCGTCTCTCTCGGTCGGGTCTCTTAAAGAAAAAAAAAAAAAGGAGGGGGGGGGTGGGGGCTGGTCGGGAGTTGGGGGCGGAGGGGGTGGCTCGGAAAAGAAATCTCGGCGATACTCTCCTTCGACCTCTCTCAAGGGGGTGCGGTGTGCGTGCTCTCGTCGTGGGCTCCGACAGGAAAAACCTCTCTGCGTCAGTGGGACAAGGAGGGAATGGCGTCGCGAGCTCCTAGGGGTCCTCCATCCTACTGCACTCCCCTCTGGAGAGTCTCTCGGGAGGGAGGGGGTCTCTCTCGTCTGGCTTTCGTCTCTCGCTGGTCCCCTCTCTCTCTCTCTCTCGCTGTCCCCCATCTCTCTCTCTCTCTTCCCCCTCTCTCACTAGTCTCTTCCCTCTCTCTCTCTCTCTGTCCCTCTCTCTCTCTCGCTGTCCCTCTCTCTCTCTCTCTCTCTCTCGCTGTCCCTCTCTCTCTCTCGCTGTCCCTCTCTCTCTCTCGCTGCCCTCTCTCTCTCTCTGTCCCTCTCTCTCTCGCTGTCCCTCTCTCTCTCTCGCTGTCCCTCTCTCTCTCTCGCTGTCCCTCTCTCTCTCTCGCTGCCCTCTCTCTCTCTCTGTCCCTCTCTCTCGCGCTGTCTCTCTCAATTTTTTTTAATTTAAATTTATTTTTATTTATATTTTTAAAAATTGAGAGACAGCGAGAGAGAGAGCGAGACTCTCTCTCTCCCCCCCTCTCCCCCCCTCTCCCCTCACCCCCTCTCCCTCTCCCCCTCTCTCTCCCCCCCTCTCCCTCCCTCCCCTCCCCCTCCCTCTCCCCCCTCCCTCTCCCCCCCCTCCCTCTCCCCCCCCTCCCCCCCCCCCTCCCTCTCCCCCCCCCCCCCTCTCCCCCCCCCCCCTCTCCCCCTGTCAACACTGAAGAGTTATCTACTAGTGAAGCTTTTGTTTGCACCGTTGATCCACTGTACAAAGCTGATTTACCGGCAGAAAGTCCCACAGCAGCCTGCCAAGAATCTAATGGAAACAACATTGTACGACCAGGATATATTTATTACTCAGTTTAAGAACAATCACGCTGTGGCTCCCGCCATGTCTGTGTAAAGAAATATTGGGAGGTTTCGGACTTGGCTTCGTGGCATTTCTTTAGATCAGCACAAGCGCTTGGGTTGCGTTTTCAAGGGTGAATTGTCAAAGGATATTTTGCCACACAGAGGCAACAAAGTGGTCACTCAGTAGACATCAGTGGTGCCTGTGCTGCTGCAACCAGGAACTTTCAGCACCGAGTCAAAAGCTTGGGTGACAACATCTTGCCCCATTCAAGCTCAAAATCAACAGATTTGCCTTTGGGTAAGAGCATTCAGGGATGGAGCTGAATGTGGTTGAGTAACTGTCCCCTTGTGATCTGATTAGAGGAGTGGATGGGGCTCAATGGACTGAGTGCTATATTTCTTTTCCTCTGTTCTCCCAGTATTCCTCATTCAGACCATACATCAAATGTACACACTGGTGTCTTCCTCTGAGGAACGCAGTAGTCTGTATCCCGTCCCAATCTTGCCGTCCTTTATCATTCACCTCTAGTTATTCTCTATTGCTGTAAATTTTAACCTCTCCCTTGATAAGCGGCTCTGACCACTACCTATCTGACATTGCTGTTTGTGGGAGCTTCTAACAGTGTGATAATCGCTACTCCCCTTGGACTGCAAGGCATCTCAGGACTTCTGAGACTATGCAAGGTACAAACCATGTATTGGTTTGGCTTTATTATTGTCACATGTATCATGAGCCATGAAAAACGGTATGTTGTGTGCTATCCATGTCAGACATCCATACATGAATACAATCAAACCATGCAGAATATAGTGTTACAGATACACAGAAAGTGCAGATCAAAGAAAGCGCAAGAGCCGCAATGAGGTAGATTGGCAGATCGGAAATTCATCCTTAATTTTAAGGGGCCCATTTGATTTCTCTCCTATCCATTGGATAGGATAGGATTAGAGGGATATGGGCCAAACCTGCAGGCAGGTGGGACCAGTACAGCTGCGGCACGTTGGTCAGCGTGGGCAAGCCGGGCCGAAGGGCCTGTTTCCACACTGTATGACTCTATAATAGTCAGATAACAGCAGGAAAGAAGCTGTTCCTGAATCTGGTGGTGGATGCTTTCAAGCTTTTGTATCTTTTGCCTGCAGGAGAGGGGAGAAGATGGAATGACCAGGGTGTGAGTTGTCTGTGATTATGTTGGTTGCTTTTTCCCAAAGCAGTGTCAAGAGTACATAGAGTTGGTGTGCGGGGAGGGGAGGCTGGCTTGTGTGATCGACTGGGCTGCGTCTGAGACTGGCAGATGAAGAATGCCCACAGACACAATCAAGCCAATTAACGGCAGAACAGAATGGTCTGACAAATGTAACAGATTGATAAAGAGATGTATCATCTCACAATGGCCTAACTTTGAGCCAATTGAGAAAAGAATGCTGGAAACACTAAGCACGTCGGGTAGTTTCTGAGGAAGAGGAAACAGATAATATTTCAGCATTCGGGACATCTGCCAGCTTGCCTTCGTACAGTTTGCCTTCGCACTTCAATAATGTGGGTGACTTTAGTTTTGTTTACTATAGATAGATACAAATGCTGGAGTAACTCAGCGGGACAGGCAGCATCTGGAGAAAAGGAATAGGTGACGTTTCGGGTGGAGACCCTTCTACCGACAGAGTCGGGTGAGAGAAACTAGAGATATGAAAAGGTACAAAGAACAAATGAACAAAAGGTGTGAAAAGAACAGCCAGCCAGATGATCAGGGAAAGGTGGAGCCCACAAAGGTTTATTGTTGCCTGAGGAGAAGGTGATAACGAGTGAATACAAACCTTGAAACTAAGCAGGGCGATAATGAAACTAGTCGGATGACTCGGGTGGGTGAGAAACGAAGAGAGAGTTGATGCAAGAGTTAAGGGCCTGTCCAACGAGCATGCGACTCCATGCAGCAAGCGCGACCTAAAGGGCCTGTCCCACCAGCATGCGCCTGCATGCGGCAAGCGCGACCTACGTGGTCGCTTGAGCCGTACGCATGCTGGTGGGACCTGCCCTTTAGGTCGCACTGGTCGCATGGAGTCGCATGCTCGTGGGACAGGCCCTTAACTTGAAGTTAGAGAAATCAATATTCATGCCGCTGGGTTGTAAGCTACCCAAGCGAAATATGCTGTTCCTCCAATTCGCATTTGGCCTCACTCTGACAGTGGAGGAGACCCAGGACAGAAAGGTCAGTATGGGAATGGGAGGGGGAGTTAAAGTGTTTAGCAACCGGGAGATCGCATAGGCCAAGATTGACTGAGCGAAGGTGTTTAACGAAACGATGGCCCAGATCAACCAGTTTAGTTTAGTTTATAATTGTCACGTGTATTGAGATACAGTGAAAAGCTTTTGTCTACACGCTATCCAGTCAGAGATAAGTCTAGACATGATTATCATCAAGCCGTCCACAGTGGACAGATACCGGATAACGGGTACAACATTTAGTGCAAGATATAACGTTGAAGCCTGCTTAAAGATAGTTCACAGGTCTCCACTGAGGTAGACGAGAGGCGTTAAAAAATATACCTGTCGGTATTAATCCATTGGTGTCAGCAAGTCTGATCTTAAAAGCAGCGGTGGGGATCCAGAATGATAGAAACATAGAAACATAGAAAATAGGTGTAGGAAGAGGCCATTCGGCCCTTCGAGCCAGCACCGCTATTCATTGTGATCATGGCTGATCGTCCCCAATCAATAACCCGTGCCTGCCTTCTCCCCATATCCCTTGATTTCACTAGCCCCTAGAGCTCTATCTAACTCTTGAATCCATCCAGTGATTTGGCCTCCACTGCCCTCTGTGGCAGGGAATTCTACAAATTCACAACTCTCTGGGTGAAAAAGTTTTCTCTCACCTCAGTCCTAAATGGCCTCCCCTTTATTCTAAGACTGTGGCCCCTGGCTCTGGACTCGCCCAACATTGGGAACATTATTCCTGCATCTAGCCTGTCCAGTCCTTTTATAATTTTATATGTTTCTATAAGATCCCCCCTCATCTATCTAAACTCCAGTGAATACAAGCCTAGTCTTTTCAATCTTTCCTCATATGACAGTCCCGCCATCCCAGGGATCAATCTCGTATACTGTATCGTACGTATCTACGGAGCGATCGCCAATTAATCTGTTATGGGCATTGGTGTTACAAAATACCTCTGGGGTTCGAAGACTGGAAAAGGGAATTGAATCTATTGTGACTGCAAGTTGCCATGTACAGCCCAGATTTAACAGTTTGATTTCTGATTGACACGTCCTCTCTCCCGATGTCAGCAGTGTGCCTTCATATGGCAATAATGTGGGTGACTTTAGTTTGGTTTAGTGTCTTCTAGTTTATTATTGTCACGTGTACGCAAGTACAGTGAAAAGCTTTTGTTTACATGCTGTCCAGTCAGAGAAAAACCTACAGCCGATTACAATCAAGCTGTCCATTGTGGACAGATGAAGGAGAAAGGGTGCAACGTACCGTGCAAGCTATAACATTGAAGTCTAATAAAGTCTGATTAATGATAGCTTACAGGTCTCCACTGAGGTGGATCAGAGGCGTTAACATATACCTGTCAACATGAATCCATATACAGAGAAAAGATGATGACCAGAAGCTGGATATATTTTAAGGAGGATCTTTACAGAAAAGTAAAGGTGAGACCACTTCTGGAGTATTGTGTACAGTTTTGGTCTCCTAATTTGAGGAAGGACATCCTTGTGATTGAGGCAGTGCAGCGTAGGTTCATGAGATTGATCCCTGGGATGGCGGGACTGTCATATGAGGAAAGATTGAAAAGACTAGGCTTGTATTCACTGGAGTTTAGAAGGATGAGGGGGTATCTTATAGAAACATATAAAATTATAAAAGGACTGGACAAGCTAGATGCAGGAAAAATGTTCCCTATGTTGGGCGAGTCAAGAACCAGGGGCCACAGTCTTAGAATAAAGGGGAGGTCATTTAGGACTGGGGTGAGAAACAATTTTTCACCCAGAGAGTTGTGAATTTGTGGAATTCCCTGCCACAGAGGGCAGTGGAGGCCAAATCACTGGATGGATTTAAGAGAGAGTTGGATAGAGCTCTAGGGGCTAGTGGAGTCAAGGGATATGGGGAGAAGGCAGGCACGGGTTATTGATTGGGGACGATCAACCATGATCACAATGAATGGCGGTGATGGCTCGAAGGGCCGAATGGCCTCCTGCACCTATTTTCTATGTTTCTAAAAGGGAATTAGTGTATTCTAATTGTACAGCACGGAAACAGGCCATTTGGTCCAACTCGTCCATGCCGACCAATGCTTACTAATCCCATCTCCCACCATTTTCTTCGTAGTCTTTATTTAAGTGGTCAAATAGATGCTTCTATCCCACTGCTAGTGTATGTGGAACTTGGTGGGTCGAAGGGCCAGCTTCTGCACTGTATCTATTACTAAACTAAAAGATAAATATTTGACAGATCGAGGATTTCGGGATTATTGGGGAGTTGGTGCTGTGGAGAGGTTGAGGCTAGTATGGGTCAGCCATGATCGCACTGATCAGTGGGCCGAGTTTGATGGGCTGAATGGCCTCCTCCTGCTTCTATTCCCTTGCGCTGCCGTGCTCCACGTGTTGCTAGCAGCAGAGCAGACGCTGGCTGTGCCTGGAACACTGTACAAGTTGTGCTAGTCCAGGCGGTGCTCCCAGCTTGTACAGTCCCTACAGCTGACCTCCAGGAAGCGCTTGGGGGGGGGGGGCTTGTGGGGGGACCACTGCCCAGACCTACAGTGCGATTGGGCTACAGGCCCTGTGATTGCACAAGCTTGGCCCAGTGCCACGGGAGGCTGAGCCGATCTCATTGTGCTGAGTGGACCAGGACCAGGGTTTGGAGAGTCCCGTAGATCTCCCTGGACCCCCCGCAGGGCAGCGAGCAGCACCAGGAGTGCCTGAAACCCTCTCCTCAACATGCCTCCGGAATGTTCTGTCTGAAAGGTAACCCGCAACGCAAAAGTCTCCCAAAAAGTTGGCGAGGTTTCGAGGTTTTTTTAATGAGAAGTAAAAATATCGCCGAGCTGTTAAAGTGGATCAATCTGAGTGCTGGATCCGTTCCCGGCCAGAGCCTGGACCGTAATGATAGGGTGGCTGGGTTGTGAGCATAGTTTTCTCCGTGCATGTGGCTTTTTAACCAGAGTGGAAAAAGGTATTGTAACTCCGTTAGCCTGATCAAGTTCAAGCATCTGGAATGCAGGGCTGTGTGTGTGAGAGACTGAAGAAGTATTTTAACCCTTTCCCACTGTCGGGACCTTGCTTTTATTCTTTGAGTTGAGTTTAGTATAGATTTGAGAAACAGGCCCTTCAGCCCACTGGGTCCGCGCCGACCATCGATCACCGTACATTAGTTCTGTCCTATGCACGAGGGACAATTTACAGAGACCAATTGATCCAAATGCCTGCTCTTCTTTGGAGTGTGGGAGGAAACTGGAGCGCCCTTTAGGTCGCACTGGCCGCATCGAGTCGCATGCTCGTGGAACAGGCCCTTAACTTGAAGTTAGAGAAATCAAAATTCATGCCGCTGGGTTGTAAGCTACCCAAGCGAAATATGCTGTTGCATTTACACAATACACAATACAATTTATTTGTCACTTGAACCTCATAGAGGCTCAAATGAAATGTTGTTTCTACAGTCATACACACAAGAAAAAAAGACCCAAGACACAACACAATTTACACAGACATCCATCACAGCGCATCTCCTCCTCGCTGTGATGGAAGGCAAAAAAACTTATCTCTCCCCTGCACTCCCCATTCCCCTCCCGATGTCAGAGTCAAAGCCCCCGGCGGGCGATGGCAATTGTCCCGCGGCCATTAACGCCGCGCCGGGTGATGCAAGGCCGCGCTCCGGGTCTTGTTGTTGGAGCCTCCGGCGGGCGCTAGCAAAGTCCCGCAGCCGTTGAAGCCACGCCGGACGATGATGTAAGGCCCCGCTCCAGGTACTCCTCGACCCCGCGACTCGGGCAGGCGAAGTCGCCGTTGCGGAAGCCCCGAAAAGCGGTCTCCCAGCAGGGACCCGCGGGCTCCCGATATTACTGTCTGCCAGACCTGCGGTAAGCCTCCGAATCTCCGGGGGTCGGGTCACAGCAGCTCGCCACCACAGCTCCACCCACTCCGGACTCGGCCAGCTCCATGATGGTGAGTAGCTCCGCAGCTCCGCGACTGGAGCCCCAGGTCGTTCCTGCTGGAGGCCGCTCCACGTTGCAGCCCCAACGACAACGGAGACCCGACAGAGAAAAGGTCGGGTTCTCCGTGCAGGGGAAAGATTTTAAAAGTTTCCCCCCCCACACACACACACACACACACACACACACACACACACACACACACACACACACACACACCCCATCAAAAAAATAAAAGATAAAAACTACATTAAAACGGGACAAAAAATAACAAAAAGACAGACGGACTGCAGAGGCCGCTGCGACGTGAGTCACGCCGCCCACCGGAAATCTATCTTTCCCTCTCAACCCCGTTCTCCTGCCTTCTCTGGCCTCACTCTGACAGTGGAGGAGACCCAGGACAGACAGTAAGTCAGCAACTCTACCCCTGCGCTACTGTGGTGCCCTAGTGCCGTAAAGTTACAGCATTTTAGCATGCAACAGAAAGCTTTTCACTGTACCTCGCCATACGTGACAATGAACTGTACTAAACTAAACTTTACTGGAGGAGGCTTGGAATAACTGGCTGATGTGCTCAGTATTGCAATCTCTTCCATTTATCTCGTGTACAGCAACTGTTGAGACTGTAACGTAATGGGTTGCCGGAGCGCCGTGCTGACCTAGACTTTGAATAAGCTCATGTGATTGGAGCAGAATTGGACCATTCGGCCCATCAAGTCTGGACCATTCGGCCCATCAAGTCTACCCCACATTCAATCATGGCTGATCTATCTTTCCCTCTCAACCCCGTTCTCCTGCCTTCTCCCCATAACCTCTGAATACTGCTGGAATGACCACTCCCACAACCGGCTTTGTTATGCTTGCCTGTTTAACCACTTCTCTTCCTAGTCTCCTTCCCTCCCCACTTCTGTCAATTCAACCACTGCCCAATCTTTGCCCATATCTCAATGCTGAATGCCTTACTGTTGGGGTTGTTACGTTGTGAGCTGTATTGGGGGTCAGGGGGGTCCTGAACTACCATCTACCTCATTGGAGACCCTCGGACTATCTTTACTAGGACTTTACTAGATTTATTATCTTGCACTAAACGTTATTCCCTTATCATGTGTCTGTACACTGTGAATGACTCGATTATAATCATGTACTGTCTTTCCGCTGGCTGGCTAGCACGCAACCAAAGCATTTTACTGTACCTCGGTACAGGTGACAATAAACTGAAGCTAAAATAAAGTCCTCTGTAGGAAAGAACTGCAGATGCTGGTTTAAATCAAAGGTAGACATAAAATGCTGGAGTAACTCAGCAGGACAGGCAGCATCTCTGGAGAGAAGGAATGACACAAGATGCTGGAGTAACTGAAGAAGGGTCTCAACCCGAAACATCACCCATTCCTTCTCCAGAGATGCTGCCTGTCCTGCTGAGTTACTCCAGCATTTTGTGTCTATCTTTGATTTTAAATAAAGTCCTACCATGCTCCCCATCCCCATGCCCGCTCATCATGCCAAGGCAGACCAAGTGGCATTTGGGAGTGGGGGCAACATAAAAGATCTTGCACTTCTATCATTCCGTGGGACGTCCCAGGTTTTGAAAGCAGTGGGGTGTTTCAGGTCTGGCCCTAAATATAAACCCAGCAGCTATTTTGCTAACGGTTCCTACACATGCCAGTCTTGCATACAATAAGCAGATAATATGTTTCCTCAGACATACTGTGTGAGGGTTGGCTGGAACTCCAGGGGTAAATTGCCATAGGTCCACATGGAGTGGAATGCAATCTTTCATAATGAGCCCTCCATTTAACCGGGCATGTAAAAGTGCAACACTCCTTCATTATGGGTAGGAAAGGATGAGATGGATGAAGGCAAATAGGACATGTTCAGGAAGGCATCTTGGTTGGCATGGCATGGAGAATTTTGTCTAAAGAGCCTGTTTCCTTGCTGTACAACTCTGACTATTGTATTGAAGTATCACCCTGTGCTTTTGTGTACTGGAAACTAGTGTGAAATTAAAACAAACTTAACTTGGCATCATGCACCCATTGTTTAGTTTAGTTTAGTTTGGCTTAGTTTAGTTTGGAGATATGGTGTGGAAACATGCCCTTTGGCCCACTGAGTCCACGCCGACCAGCGATCTCCACACACTAGCGCTTTCCTACATACATTAGGGAAAATTTTACAACTATATCAAGCCAATTAGCCTACATACTTGCACGTATTTGGAGTATGGGAGTAAACCGGAGATCTCAAAGAAAACCCACGCAGGTCACGGGAAGAGCGCACAAACTCCAAACAAACAGCACCCGTGGTCAGGGTCAAAGCCGAGTCTCTGGCGCAGTAAGGCAGCAGCTCTACAGCTGCGTTCCTGTGCCGCTCTGAATATGTGGCTGCTGAATATGAAGCACGTCGTGAAGAGTGGTCCCTCGTAGAGTGTAGGGGACAGTGGCGGCCAGAGGTTTACACTACATCACCTCTGCAGTGTTCAATGAAACTGTCCCTTTACTGCAGTCCAGGCCGGGGGTGTGGGCCGCTCGGAAAGGCACATCTGGCTGGGAGTCCAGGCACAGCTGTTTCCCAGCATACTAAAGAGAGCAGGATGCTGACAACTTTGGTTTCTGTCGACAACTATGTTCCCCAGTGCACTGCCTTGAGCTTCAACTGAGTGCCTTAGATGGGCTCCCATGTTCCTCTTAAGCCTACACTTCCTTCAACAATGCATAACACTCCCCTCTCCAACACTAACTTTTATGAATTGTTGTCAGTGGAGCAATGGATGATGAAGCTTACGAAAATCCCTTCACCATTCATGAATTCTCTGACCACGTAACTCTCCATCACACAAGGTTTACTAAGGACACAGTGGTCCATAGATCAGCTGGGAATTTGGGTGGAGCAAATTCCAATGACAGGTGGAGTGTTGATGTGGAGAGAGAGTACAGAGAAGGTTCACCAGACTGATTCCTGGGATGTCAGGACTTTCATATGAAGAAAGACTGGATAGACTCGGCTTGTACTCGCTAGAATTTAGAAGATTGAGGGGGGATCTTATAGAAACTTACAAAATTCTTAAGGGGTTGGACAGGCTAGATGCAGGAAGATTGTTCCCGATGTTGGGGAAGTCCAGAACAAGGGGTCACAGTTTAAGGATAAAGGGGAGATCTTTTAGGACTGAGATGAGAAAAATATTTTTTACACAGAGAGTGGTGAATCTCTGGAATTCTCTGCCACAAAATGTAGTTGAGGCCAGTTCATTGGCTATATTTAAGAGGGAGTTAGATGTGGCCCTTGTGGCTAAAGGGATCGGGGGTACGGAGAGAAAGCAGGTACAGGATACTGAGTTGGATGATCAGCCATGATCATATTGAATGGCGGTGCAGGCTCGAAGGGCTGAATGGCCTACTCCTGCACCTATTTTCTATGTTTCTATGTACAGAGGGACTTGTATTCCTGAAAATGGAGACACGGATACCTAGAGTTATGAAGAAGGAATTCAGAATGCTTGCCTTCAAGGGCGAGGCTTTGTGTATAAAGTTGGAATGTTATGTTGCAGCTGTACAAAACGTTGGTTAGATCACACATGAAATTCCTATAGAGTTCACACCACGGAAAGGATCAGTTGGCAATAGACAGACTTGATTCAGCAAGATGTTACCTACAATGGACGGTTGAAGTTGCAAAGATAGGCTAGGTATTTTCTCACATTACTATCAGAGGCTGAGGTACTTATAGACCTTATAGAGATGTCGGGGGTTATGGGGAGAAGGCAGGATGAATGGATTGAGAGGGAAAGATAAATCAGCCATGGCAGAGTACACGATGGGTCGAATGGCCTAATTTTGCTTGTGTCACTTATGAACTTACGACTCAGCCACTCAATGCACTCTTGTTAAATTCCACCGCTCACAAGCTTGATGTAAGAGTCACACTGCACAGAAACAGGCCCTTCGGCCCATCCTGTCCTTACCAACCACAACCTAGTCATCCACCCTAATCCCAGTCATCCACCCTAATCCCAGTCACCAGCACTTGGTCCATAGCCGTCCATGCCATGTTGATTCTAATATTCTTATCAAGAACTCTGTTGCCGTGTTCCAGCTTGTTTTGTGTTTCACTTGGCTGTCATTGGCATCCAGTCCCAGTCCATCAACCCGTCGCCTTTGAGTTTCTCCAAAGACTGCACCCTCTGTCTGTCTGTCTGTTTGAGCAGCCTCCCATTACCTTAGATCTCTGCACTCCTCTGGATTGGAGTCTCTTGTGTAGCCTGTATTTTCATCATTCAGCAGTGAAGGCCCCATTCCCCAGCACACTATCCTTAAACACCTCTACCTTGCTTTCCTCCTTTGAGCATATCTCTGAAGATCTCTCCTGGTCCGTGAACACTGATGCTATTATAAAGAAAGCACATCAGCGCCTCTACTTCCTGAGAAGATTACGGAGAGTCGGTATGTCAAGGAGGACTCTCTCGAACTTCTACAGGTGCACAGTAGAGAGCATGCTGACCGGTTGCATCGTGGCTTGGTTCGGCAACTTGAGCGCCCTGGAGAGGAAAAGAATACAAAACGTTGTAAGCACTGCCCAGTCCATCATCGGCTCTGACCTCCCTACCATTGAGGGGATCTATCGCAGCTGCTGCCTCAAAAAGGCTGACAGCATCATCAAGGATCCACACCAACCTGGCCACTCACTCATCTCCCTGCTACCTTCTGGTAGAAGGTACAGGAGCCTGAAGACTGCAACATCCAGGTTCAGGAATAGCTACTTCCCCACAGCCATCAGGCTATTAAACTCAACTCAAACAAAACTCTGAACATTAATAGCCCATTGCACTTTATCTGCTTATTTATGTGTGTGTATATATATATATATTTAATGGTATATGGCCACACTGATCTATTCAGTATTTATTCATGCCTACTATATTCTGTTGTGCTGAAGCAAAGCAAGAATTTCATTGTCCTATCTGGGACACATGACAATAAACTCTCTTGAATCTTGAGCTGATCCCCATCACTAGTTGCTTGGCCACGATGTTTTACATCAATAGCTCATTATAAAAGGTACCTCATGTGGGTAGCACGGTGGTGCAGCGGTAGAGTTACTGCATCTCAGCGCCAAAGATCCGGTCCCATTCTGATTAATTCCTCCCACATCCCAAGTTTGTAAATTAATTGGCCTCTGTAAATTATTCCTAGAGTATAGGATAGAACTGTGTACAAGGTCGGCGTGGACTCGGTGGGCCGAAAGCCCTGTCTCCATGCTGTATAACTAAACTGCACTAAACTGAACAAAACAATGGCTCAATGTTACCATGGAAAATAAACTAGTTGTTGGAATGAGTTGAACATCAGACTTTGAGTTGGGTAGTGTTCTGTATGCAGGGCACAGGATTACATCTGTGTGTGACTTGACTGTGGTTGTGGAATACCTGGATAGCTTGTACAGATTGCTGGGATGGTTTGGGATAGCACCGTGGTGGAGCTGGTGGAGCTGGTGGAGCTGCTGCCAAACTGTGTTGGAGACCCGGGTTCGATACTGACTTGTACAACTGCCTATGGATTTGCATGACCTTCCTTAGTTTAATTTAGTTTATAATAATAATAATGTCTTTATTTATATAGCACATTTTTAGTCAACTTGCATTGACCCCAAAGTGCTTCACACAATTACTTCCATACAGACAGGCAAAGGTGGGTGAAGTGTCTTGCCCAAGGACACACACAGGCAAAGGTGGGTGAAGTGTCTTGCCCAAGGACACAACGACAGTATGCACTCCAAGCGGGATTCGAACCAGCTACCTTCCGGTTGCCAGCCGAACACTCAGCCCATTGTGCCATCTGTCGTCCACAATGATACAGCGCGACCCACCGAGCCCGTGCCAGCCAACGTTCCCCGTACACTAGCACTATCCTTCTTGCGTTTGAGGCAGCAGAAGTCCGCAGCAGGGTGATGCCATCAGGTTCGACATCCGCAGGAGCCCGCTCTAAAAAGGGCACATGCTCCAGGTTGGCGCCAAGCTGCGGCGCTGCTGCCGTCTCTGTTTGTTGTCGTTCGCCTGGCTGAGGTCAGTTGACAGGGCTCACCACGGGGAGGTCGACAACATGAGCCCCAGCACTATCCTACAAACAATTCACAATTTTTATTCAAGCCAATTAACCTGCAAACGGGTACATCTTTGGAGTGTGGGTGGAAGCCGGAGCACCCGGGAAAAACCCACGTGGTCACAGGGAGAACGTACAAACATCATATAGACAGCACCCGTAGTTGGGATCGAACCTGGCTTCCTGGCACTGTAAGGCTGCAACTCAACCGCTACGCCACCGTGCCGATCCTCTTATGACTGTGTGGGTTTGTTCTCCAGGTCCACCTGTTTCCTCCCCACATCCCAAAGACATGCAGGTTGCTCGGTTAATTTGCCCATAGTATGAAGGTGTGTGGTAGAATCTTGGGGGAGTTGATGGGACTGTGGGGAGAATAAAATATGATTAGTATAAGTGGGTGCTTGATGGTGGGTGGGCCGATAGGCCAGGTTTGATGGTGTACAAATCCATGTATTATTCTAATGATGCTTCATTTAACTGAAGTTCAGCATCCTTGGTAGCATTCTGGTCATTTTCTTCTGCGTGCCTTCCCAGATTGAGTTATCTCAGCAGAGAGCCACTTGCAGAAGGCAGCAGCTCAGCACTGGATGGGGAGGGAGGGAGGGGGCAAGGACGTGAGGGGTCTTTGTTTAAACGATGACCAGCCGTGCCCCACCTCAGCTGCTGCCGCCCTGCAAGCTCAGCTGTTGCCAGCCACAGATGACAAACCACCGACAGCCCTGTGTATAACATCAAAATCCACGCATAGAGATGCCAACATTTTTGCTTTACAGGGCAGAAACAGTTGCTTCTTCGGGGGGGGGGGGGGGGGTCAGTTTTCACCCAAACTAACCAACTGTGATAGTGTTCTGTGCCTCTGGATACTGAACAAATAAATCTGCTTTTATAGCGCCTTTCACGTCCCATAATTTGACTGCAAGACTGGTTGATAAATATTGTCCAGAGTTCTCCTTCTTCATAGGCAAAGGGTGTAGTCCCGATCTACCAACCTACCTCATGTGACTCCAGCACTTTTTCTCTTCTATTTGCTCTTTATGTAACTGCAATGCTGTAGCACTACATTCTGCACTCTGATTATTTTTTCTCTTTGCACAGCCTGTTATAGTTATGTATAGTTTGGCTGAATAGATGTACGGTATAATTAACCTGGAAAGCACACAAGCATTTTACGCTGCATCTTGATACACGTGACAATAATAAACATCTTTGTAATGGGGGCATGAGATCTTCTCTACCCCAAACTCATGACAGACTGGGAGGTATCGCTGGCTGCCTGTCTCACATCCACACACTTTCACATTGCAGCCCCTGATTTCTGGGAACATTAGCTGTTCCCTGGAATGATGAGGATGGGTGGGAGCAGGGGTCTGTGATGATGCTGGTCCCAGACACCCATGCACTGGTCCAGCTGAAATCAGCCAACCTACGCCCCACCCTTTTACCGCACCAGCCCATCAGAGCTGTTCTGTGGCCTAGCTCCACTCAGGGCACCTCCACTCCAGACAGGCCCTCCCCAGGTTACAACCCAGCGGTATGAACCTTGATTTCTCTAATTTCAAGTCACCCCTGCATTCCCTCCCATCCTAGTTGTGCTACTATTCCACTGTATGTATCCCTGTATTTCTTCATTGTCACCTCATCCCCAGCCAACATTGGGCCATTATGGGCTTCACCCTTCCTTAGTCATCTGTTGTTGGCCCTGATTTGTTCTGGCCTTTTCCTACCTCCAGTTCCCCTCTTCCTTCCCCTCCCTCTACTTTCAGTCTGAAGAAGGGATCCAACCTGAAAATTCCTTCATCCTTTTTCTCCCAAGATGCTGCCTGACCGGCTGAGCTACTCCAGTACTTTGTGTCTATCCTTCCTAGGCTACGAAGAATATGTTCCTGAGAATGGGGTTAGGAGGGAGAGATAGATCAGCCATGATTGAATGGCGGGGTAGACTTGATGGGCCAAATGGCCTAAGTCTGCTCCTATTTGTTATGACCTTATGAGAACGGTTTGTAAGCTGAACAAAGTCTCTCTTTTCGTGTCCATCTTGTTACAAATGTTGGCCTTGCTGTCGTCGTCCGTCCTGAAAAGGACGCAAGCTTCCGGCGACAATCAGTGGAAGCCATCACTTGTCGCAATAGACGATGGTGGTAGCAGAATTAGCTCAGGATACTTCCAGTTTCCAGCCCCGCGACTTGGACATTTCTGCTCTGTGGCCGCTGAACAAAGTCAAGGTTCAGGTGAACAAGATGGACAAACATAGAAACAATTTTGTGTTTAAATAAAAATGCAGGCCAACCAAGGACAATGCGCAGTTTAGATTAGATTAGATTAGATTCCTTTATTTGTCATTCAGACCTTTCGGTCTGAACGAAATTTCGTTGCCTGCAGTCATATATATAATAATAAATAACAAAACACACAATAAACACAAATTAACGTCCACCGCAGTGAGTTCACCAGGCACCTCCTCACTGTGATGGAGGCAAAAGTCTTAAAGTTACTGTCTTTTCCCTCCTGGACATTTAATTCAACCATTCAGATTCCATTGCAAGATGTAATGATATTGCCACAAGCCAAGTGCCCACAGGGCAGAGGATGTCCATAGCTCACAGCAGCCAGCAGCCAGCATCCTGCAGCCTCACTAATGCTCGATTGTGTGTATGGATGGCCCATAAGATAGGTGTTCATAACCTGAATCTGTATCCCTTAACCAGGGTAAGTTGGATAATGAATGCATGTATGTTGCAGACCAAGGAACTCACAAAATGATCGAGCACAAGCAAATGGTTCCTACTTTCATGCAGAGTTCAAATTTTTTGAAGTGAATTCTAATGCCTCTAACTTGCCTTCCTCTTTTGTCAACTTCCAGCCCATTGTTGAAATGGTCCCATTGTCAAAATGGTTCCTTTGTCTTGGAGAACAAAGAGAAATTCTCCTTCCCCTTCAGCACCATAAGGTTTTGCTTTGTGAAACTGTTCTCAGGGTTATCAGTAAGATCACAAAGATGTGTGCATTCTACCCTGATCTTGCCAACTTGCCTTCCTCTCGCTAGACATGTGTTCCTGTCTTAGTTGTGAACCGCAGTGGGCCTCATGAAAGAGCGGAAGAAGTAGATTTCAATTGTGACTTTTAAGGGGGAATTGAATAAACACTTAAAAAGGACGCTGTTGTAGGGCTGCAGGATTAAGGCAGAAGTAGGATCAATCAAACAGGAACGTAGATAGGGATGGGAGGAGGCCAGTTGGCCTCTTCTGCTGCTCCCACCATTCAATGAGATAAAAGCTTACACAGAACCGTACTCCAACCACCTGGCTTTTTAACACTTGCTTGGCCAAACCTAGAAATCTCAGATTTTAAGTTATTAACTGCTGCGTTTTAGATTTAGTTTTGTTTAGCTTAGCGATACAGTGCGAAAACAGGCCCTTTGGCCCACTGGGTCTGCACTGACCAGCGATCCCCGCACGCTAGCATTATCGTACACCTGTATGTCTTTGGAGTGTGGGAGAAAACCGGAGAACCTGGAGAAAACCTACGCAGTCACGGGGAGAACATACAAACTCCACACAGGTAGCACCCTTGGTCAGGATCGAAACTGGGTCCCTGGCGCTGTAAGGCAGCAACTCTGCCACCGTGCCACGTTTTCTGGGAGAAACTTCTACTTGTCCACTGTCCTGTGAAGATGTGTTTTCCCCGGCTCCATTAATCTCTAGGTTATGTCACTCTCTCCTGGGGTATCCCTGTCAGTCGAGAGCGCCACACTAATAATTACTTTCAACATCTATCAAAATCCAAGTCCCCCTTTAATCTCCATTTCAGAGACAAAACAATTTGTTCCTGATGTTGCAGAAGTTCAATGCATTCCAATAAAGCCGGTGCTGGTGAGGTTTTTGGTTTTCAAATCATATTTTTAGTTTTCCAACACAGTTCCTTAATGTTATGGAATATCTCCTCCCGATATAATTGGTAACATTCAGCGAATCTTTCTAACGTGCAGAGCCCAACAGTCCACAATGCTGCAGCCTGTGTGGTCTTAAAGGGATAGCATAGTATGATGGGCTGAGTAGCCTTCTGTACGGCACAATTCCTTGATTTTTATACTAGCTTGAGTTAAAAGCTGGACTGCAAGTTATAAAGATAGAGCGGAGGTTCGTGTTTAAGATGCAGCCTTTCACACCTGAAATCATTTGTTCCCTTATCAGATGCTTGCTATATTTTTGATTTGAGATTTTTAAAGTAGCCTGCAATCCTTAATCATCCAACCCAATGTGTTCCTCCCTTTGCTGCCACAGAGGCAGTGGCCAGCAAGTTCTTCGATCTGAGTTGGCACAGCCCAAGCTCGTTTAGTTTAGTTTAGAGATACAGCACGGCAACAGGCCCTTCGGCCCACAGAGTCCACACTGACCAGTGATCATCCTGTCCATTAGCACTATCCTGCACACAAGGAACAATTTACAATTTTTACCGGAGCCAATTAACCTACAAACCGGCACGTCTATGGCGTGTGGAAGGAAACCAGAGCACCCGGAGAAAATCCACACGGTCACGGGGAGAACGTACAAACTCCATACAGACAGCACCCATGGTCAGGATGCAACCTGGCCTCTGGCGCTGTAAAGCAGCAACTCTACCGCTGCACCAATACGCCACCCCAATTCTTTCCTTGGTCAGTGGAATCCGCAGACAGCAAGATGTGTGGGCTCTACAAGTGGCGTCAAACGGCAAAGGGTGCAAAGTGGCGATCTCGATTTAACTGTTGCAGTGAACCCAGAGTGCGCATTGCCTTCGGTGGCTGTTCAGAGCACAGCTCAATGGACCTGTCCAGATCTGGTTGCTAGGATATGAGGGAGGCAGTCTGCAGACCGGGACAATGCAGTTCCCCAGTGTTGTGTGATCTGAGCCATGGACAAAGCAGGCTAAGGTTTTCCATTCAGAAAGGCATTGTTTCAGATTGCATGAAAGAGGAAAGGTCAAAAGTGATAGTAAACGTGGTTGTGCGTTTGCATAGCGCCTTTTGTATCCTCGTTGATTCGGAGTTCCCTCAGAAATGGGCACCATTCCCTGCAAAACAGCTTTTGTTTTCTTGGGTAAATAATTTATTTCTTAGTATTCAATTACCACCTCTGGAATACTGATACTTCCCAGTTAGTGTAACATATCCTCCTTTTCTTTGTAAACCGGCAATGGTGTGTTGTGTAGGTAATACGCTGAGGGAGGAACGTTGCGTTGGATAGATTAATCCTCAGCTGATGTTGCTGTGAACTCTTTGGCTAACCAAGTATGCAGCTGCTAGAGGAAGCTGTCAAAACCCCTAACCAACCAATTATTCTATGGAGGTGTATGAAGAACCTGCCGATGCTGGTTTACACCGAAGATGGACACAAAAAATTGGAGTAACTCAGCGGGTCAGGCAGCATCTCTGGAGTTATTACAAAGGAATAAGTGAAGTTTCGGGTCGAGACCCTTCTCCAGAATCTGAGTTCTTTAGAGGGGCCTCTTTCTATGCCGCGGAACTGGGACCAAACTGTGCAGATTTAGGAGGATGAGTGGTTTGGTAAGACTTGTACTAACCTGAAGGGCTGAGGGCTAAAGTCCAACTCCATGGTGACTCTCCCAGTGCAGCTCTGAAGTGTCACTGCTGGAGATGTGCCGGCTGCTTGTTCCCAGATTTTGGATCATTGGATATATTTAAAGTTGAGGTTGATAAATGTTTGAATGATTGATGAATTGCTGGTGATGTAGAACTGGCACAGAAGAGTAGTTGAGGCCAGCATTGATCAGCCGTAATGGTGGTGAATGGCTACATGGCTAGACAGGCTTGAGGGGCCGAGTGGCCTACTATTCCCATTGTCTTGTGTCCTTGCTAATGCCTTGTGATGTCCTGTGTCATGTCTTCATCTTCAGAGAAAGTATTTTGTTTATTCCTGTGAACAACAGCTCCCTCTCTGGAGGCATGGATTGTGAGAGACTCCATCAATGTCCCCTGTAGCTTGCTTCATGCTTGGGGTCAGGTGGCGATGGTAGGCAGATATTCAACCACCCCATGCCTCAGAGCCAAGCCTGTGACCAGGTAGCTGGCCGCCAGCACTCGTGTTGTGCTTCCAATTAGGACATAAGAAACAGAAATAGGTCTAATCAATTCGATCCCTTGAGATTGTTCCAACATTCAACAAGATCATGGCTGTTCTGATGAACTTCATCTCTCTGCTCTGATGGATAGGTCAAGTTCATATATATAACACCATAGAGTCGTAGAGCGTTCAGCATGGAAAATGGCTGCACTTGGCACTATCGATCAAATTTTCATTCTGGGCTAGTCCCATTTGGCCCAAATCCCTTTAAAGTCTTCCTATCCACATATCTGTAAAATGGCTTTTGAAAGTTGTAATTGTATCCGCTTCTATAGCTTCCTGTGGCAGCTCGTTCCATATATGGACTACCCTCTGAGTGAAAAAGGTTGCTATTGAGATCCCTCTTAAATCTCTCCCCTCACATGCCCTCTAATTTTAGAATCCTCTACCCTTGGGGGGAAAAGATTGTGAGCATTCACTTTATCCAATTACTTTATTCACAAACAGACACTTACTCTAAGTTCCTTCATGGCAAAAGATTACCAGAAAAACAGGGTAAACATTTCATGGGTGCACTCTATGTCACTTTGGGAATACAATGCAAGCTCCTCGTCGATTTGTGAGAATGACTGGGCTGCTATGAATGGAGAAAGAGACCCTGAGAAGGTACTGAGAAGGCCGTGCCTCTTCATCAGGGGCGGGGGTGACCTATTTACCATCACTTACCCTGTTAAGCACCTCCTTCCACACCCTTGCCCGAGCCTGTCTCACAATGAGCACATCAGTCACTTCAGCACCCACAGCACTGTCATCTTTGACCACGGTAGACTTCCTTCAACTTGACCAAGCGATAAATGCCAAGTGTTTTTCTCCAGAGCAAAATGTGTCTAGTTGAGGTATAAATAGTATGCCTAACCTCCATGGGCACAATGCGGTGAATATCTCCAGTTGTGGGATTTCATCAACACAGTTCTGAGTTATTCAGCCTTTGCTGAAAGTATTTAAGGCCTACATGGATCTACTATTAATGGAGCAGAATGTGGCACTGGAGAGGCATGAAATGCCATTGGAATATCTGTGCAGATTGCCTCACTAAAATCTTTCATCAACTCAAATCTCTCCCCCCTGGATGTAGTTGTGTTTGAAACACTGATCACAGGGCGTTGCTAACCCTTCAGGAGGCCCATTCCCCTGATGGCAGCTGTGGATCACAGAGCCAAATGCAGAAACAGGGCCTTCGGCCCACCACATCCTTACTGACTATTGATCCCCATCTGTACTTGTCTCATTTACCCTCATTTGGTTGGCTGCTTTCATGCAGCGGCAATTCAAACAGTTGTCCGTACACTTGCCTATCCCTTCTCAGGCAGTGTGATCCAGATTGAAGCCACCCTCGGGGTGAAAAAAAAGCCCCTCAGATGATTTATGTGAGGCATTATTGGAAACATGAACAAGAGGCCAGTTCAGAATTGCTGGACAAAGGAAAAGCAAGGTCTTTATTGTTCACCTGAAAATCGGTCGAAAATATACTCAGGGCGGAATGGTGGCACTGTGATAAAACTGTTGCCTCACAGCGCCAGAGACCAGGTTTGATCCTAACTATGTGTTTTGTCTGTGCAGAGTTTGTATGCTCTCCCTGTGACTGTATGGGGTTTTTTTCGGGTGCTTTGATTTCCTCCCACAATACAAATATTTGTAGGCTAATTGACTTCTGTAAATTCCCCCTAATGTGTAGGAGATGGAATAGTGTACGAGTGATCAATGGTCGGAGATAGACACAAAATGCTTACGTAACTCAGCCGGTCATGCAGCAAATTTGGAGAAGAGGAATAGGTGATGTTTCGGTTTGAGAGCCTTCTTCAGATCAACGGTCGGCATGGACTGGGTGGGCCGAAGGGCCTGATTCCTTGCTGTATCCCTAATCCCATGTAATTACTCATAACAGCACAGGAGGCCATTCAGCCGATCATATCACACCTGCTCCTAGCTGACTAATGCCATCAGCTCTGTGTCCCATCCTTATTCCTCTGCAGCTCTTCAAATGATTCACTTTCTCACCTGCATTAACTTTGATTCTTGTGTCACTTAACTGCACCAGAGAAAACTTGCAATGGCCAACACTTAATGCACATCATGGGGATGTGGGGTGAAAATGCAGCATTAGGGAAAACCCACACACCGGTGGAATACTCGCTGTAAGGAGAGGTTGGACAAACATTATTATCTCTAGAGCATATAAAATTATGAGAGGCAGAGGAAGTCAGGGTCTTTTTCCCCGGATGGAAATGTCAGATGTCAGAGGGTGGACTAAAGGAGATTCACACGGAAAATGAAGGATCTCGACCTGAAACATCACCCATTCCTTCTCACCAGAATGCTGCCTGTCCTGCTGAGTCACTCCAGCAGTTTGTGTCTATCTTCGGTGTAAACCAGCATCTACAGTTCCTTCCTGCACAATTTTTGCTAACACAGAATGGTATGTGCCTCAAACACGCTATCAGTCAATATGGTGGAAGCAGATACAATGGCAATTTTTGAGAGACATTTAGTCACGCAGGGCCAGGTATGGAATGAAGAAAGGTCTCGACCCGAAACGTCACCCATTCCTTCACTCCAGAGATGCTGCCTGCCCCGCTGAGTTTGTCCATCTTTCTGTGTCTATCTTCGAAGAGATATGGATCATGTATATGTGCAGTTTAAATTGGCATCATGGTCAGCAAAGATAAGCGGGCCAAAGGGCCTGTTCCAGTACTGTTTGGTGGTATATGTATACTAGCCGTCCTATGGAGTATCTCCAGAAACTTTGCAACGATAGATTTGCTTACAGGTGCTGTCTGTACGGACTATGTATGTTCTCCATGTGACTGTGTGGGTTTTCTCCGGGTTCTCCAGCTTCCTCACACTCTCCAAGGACACAGGTTTGTAGGTTAATTGGCTTCAGTTAAAAATGATTGTACATTGTCTCTCATGTGTATGATAGTGCTAGTGTATGGGTGATCATTGGTCGGAGCGGATTCAGTGGGCCGACGGGTATGTTTCCATGCTGTATCACATAGAGTCTAAACTTAGCCTTTAGATCATCCTCATTGCTCTTTATTGAAGCTTGCTGTGCACAAATTGGCTGCCACATTTCTATTAACACTGAGGGCTCTGGAAGTACTTCATTGGGTGTGAGTTGATTTGGGATGTTCTTAGGACTGTGAAAGGCGCTATAACAAGGCAAGTCATCTTCTCCTGGTGGTTAAGGAGCTGAATGTGCTGTGTTTGCCATGCAATTAACAGCAGCCCTCAGCTGGCTGGGAGCCTGGAAGTCGGAGTGGCTACAAACCTGTGGTTTACTGGCGATTCCTGCACTCACCAAAGGAAAGCATTTCCTTCAAATGGGGGAATGGAAAATGAAACTTGCTGTTCCTAACGGCTTGCAGATGTCACTGCGCTGGAGCAGTGGAGCTGGGTGCAGTGTTTGGGTCGGCTGCACGCCAGCACTCCACAGGAAGCATCAAAACAGATGGAGCAAGCAGCCGTCCGAGGAGAATCCAGAGCTGCTTAAAGGGCCGGCCCGGCCCAGCCCAGCTAGGACTGGGACAAGATGGGTCGGGACGTGACAGGATGGAAGGTCCCTCACAAGGCACAGACAATCTGTGATGTTGTTGACACTCCAGATTAAGGAAGCTACATGTGTATCCCATTCCATTCCTTTATTACTATAATTCATCTTTTTCCTTCCACTGTCTAACCCATTCCCAGGCATAGAAAGCTAATGTCCTAATGCAGGTAAATGGGATTAGGTACAAGAGGCGGTAGGACTTTGGTGGGCCGAAGGGCCTGTTTCTCTGCTGTACAACTATGTTTTGTCTGTGGACAACGTTTCAGTCCAATCCATGAATCTCGGTAGTAAATTCAATGCCCACACAAATCCTGAGCAAAGCTGCCTTTCTTAATGTCTTTCATTTAATCCCATATATATGGGCCATTGTACTTAATCACTCACCCATTGAAAACTTCATGTTCACTGCCCTACTCTTCCATAATGCTAGATGCCTCAATTTTCTTTTAGTTTGGAGAAGCAGCATAGAAACAGGCCCTTTGGCCCATCGAGTCCACACCAACCATCGATCACCCATTCACATTGGTTCTATGTTATCCCATTTTCTCATCCATTCCCACATACTAAAGGCAATTTACAGAGGCCAATTAACCTACCAACCCGCACGTCTTTGGGATGTGGGAGGAAACCTGAGCACCCGGAGAAAACCCAAACAGTCACAGGGAGAATGTACACATTCCACGCAGACAGCATCCTCAAATCAACTATCTTTCAAATAGTTATCTATCTCCCCTTTAAATATATCTAATGATCTGACCTCCACCACCCTCTGGGGCAGAGAATTTCATAGATTCACCTCCCTCTAAGGGAGGAAATTGCTACTCACCTCAGTGACTAGTGGGGTGCGGCAAGGCTCAGTGCTGGGACCCCAGTTATTTACAATATATATTAATGATTTAGACAAGGGAATTAAATGTTACATCTCCAGGTTTGTGGATGACACAAATCTGGGTGGCAGTGTGAGCTGCAAGGTGACTTGGATAGGTTGGGTGAGTGGGCCGATGCATGGCAGATGCAGTATAATGTGAATAAATGTGAGGTCGTCCACTTTGGTGGCAAGAACAAGAAGGCAGATTAGGAAAAACCTAATGGTGTCAGATTAGGAAAAGGGGAGGTGCAACAAGACCTGGGTGACAGGTGCCCTTGTACATCAGTCACTGAAAGTAAGCATGCAGGTACCGCAGGCAGTGAAGAAAGCTAATGGCATGTTGGCCTTCATTGCGAGAGGATTTATGTTTAGAAGCAAGGTGGTCCTACTGCAGTTGGGCAGGTGAGACCACACCTGAAGTATTGTATGCAGTTTTTGTCTCCTAATTTGCGGAAGGACATTCTTGCTATTGAGGGAGTGCAGCGTAGGTTCACCAGGTTAATTCCCGGGATGGCAGGACTGACATATGATGAAAGAATGGGTCGACTGGGCTTGTATTCACTGGAATTTAGGATGAGAGGGTATCTTATAGAAACATGTCAAATTCTTAAGGGATTGGACAGGCTAGATGCAGAAAAGAAGTTCTCAGTGTTGGGGGAGTCCAGAACCAGGGATCACAGTTTAGGAATATAGGCTAGGCCATTTAGGACTGAGACGAGGAAAAACCTTTTCACCCAGAGAGTTGTGAATCTTGGAATTCTCTGCCACAGAAGGCAGTGGAGGCCAATTCACTGGGTATTTTCAAGAGAGTTAGATTTGACTCTTAGGACTAAAGGAATCAAGAGATATGGAGGGAAAAAGCAGGAACGGGGTACTGATTTTGGAAGATCTGCCATGATCATATTGAATGGCAGTGCTGGCTCCTGCACCCATTTTCTATGTTTCTATGTTTCAAATGGCCCGACTTTTATTTGGTAGGAATGTCTCCTTGTTTGTGACTCTCCCAGTTGTGAGTAATTCCCAACCTCTACACTTTAACGCTCACTTAGAGTCTGAAGAAGGGTCTTGATCCGAATCATGGTCTGTCCATTTCCTCCAGAGATGTTGCCTGACCCGCTGAGTTCCTCTAGCACTTTGTATTTTACTCAAGATTCCTGCATCTGCAGTTCCTTGTATCTCCATTTAAGATCTTGTATGTTTGAATCAAGTCACTTCTCATTCTGGATTAAACTCCCAGATATCTTTTTTCCCAGGTTGGAAAAACCAAATACAAGAGGGCATAGCTTTCAGGTGAGAGGGGCAACATTTAAAGGTGATGTAAGTTTGGATGTAAAGGAAAGTATTATTTTTTAAAAGAGGGTGGTGAGTGCCTGAACCTGCTGCTGGTGATGGTGGTTGAAGCAGATACGTTAGTGATATTTAAAAGACTTTAGGATAGCATACGAAATGGAGGGATATGAGTTATGTGCAGGTAGATAAGTGATATTTGGCACCAAAGTTGTGGG
The DNA here is from genome assembly GCF_010909765.2 of Amblyraja radiata. NCBI lineage: Eukaryota > Metazoa > Chordata > Chondrichthyes > Rajiformes > Rajidae > Amblyraja > Amblyraja radiata. The sequence continues at coordinate 56,877,828 of NC_045963.1, read as the reverse complement.
CCGAAGGGCTTGTGCTTGTGTTGTACTGCTCTATGCTCTATCTTTGGATTGTGTAGGAAGGAACTGCAGATGCTGGTTTAAATTGAAGGTAGACACTAAATGCTGGAGTAACTCAACGGGACGGACAGCATCTCTGGTGAGAAGGAATGGGTGACGTTTCGGGTCGAGTCCTTTCTTCAGACCTTTGGTTATTAGATCTCTGGTGAATTAGATCTCTGGATTGATGGTCTACTGGGTTAAGCACAATACCAATGTGACCCTGAGGTACCAATAATGCACGTTCATAGCAATTCAGCAACATTTATCTCCGTGACTGAAGCCGAACACTAAGCGGGCTAGTGGATGGTGGGGCGAGGGAGAAAGGGCCGAGACAAGAAGCAACAATGTTCTCGCTCCACTGCACTGCTGGTGCAGACAGTCTGAATGTGATTGTATCTCGGTCCTGTTGTGAGCCCACAGGGTGCCTGCTCAGTGCACACCGATGGGGTAAGCAGGTCTTAATTGCGAGCAGCTCACTCAGCCTTGCTGCTCATCGGATGACCGCGGCTGGTGAACATCTCCCTCAGCGTGCATCGGAGAGTTCTCTACCCCTGCCCTCCTGCTCACTGGAGCTGCTCGTCTCATTTACACAGCTGACTGGCTCCTGACCTCCATAGGCTGGGCAAGAAGACAATGGGAAACCAGGAGCAGTCAGGGGGGGTTTCTTTAAACATGACCCAACCAGCTCAATCTCTCTCTGCCTCGCCTGTTGTGTTCCTTCATTGTCAAAATGGAGTAGCGTGTGCAGTTCTGGCCCCCTCATTGCAGGAATGATTTTAGACTCTAGAGTCCGTGCCAACCAGCGATCTCCCCGTACACTCCAGTTACTCCATAACATAGTTTTTTGCCGTAGGTTTAAATGTTGCTCTTTGCAAGCCTATTGGCAAGGGTCAGCTGATTGTAATCGCGTATTGTCTTTCCGCTGACTGGTTAGCAGGCAACAAAAGTTTCCTCTATACCTTGGTACACGTGACAATAAACTCAACTCAACACTGGCACTGTCCTACACACCAGGGACAATTTACAATTTTTTTTTGTAAAGCCGAAGGGCCTGTTTCCACACAGTATCTCTAAACTAAACTAAACTAAACTAAACTAAGGAGAACATGTAAACTCCACACAGACACACCCGAGGTCAGGATCAGACTCAGCCAGATCACTAGATTAGTGAGGCAGCAACTCCACAACCCTTACTATATCTCTTTTTCTGCTTATTTACTAGTTACGGGGAATTTTTCCAAATTTTTCCATGTGGAAAGGTTTTGCTAAAGGCTCATTATTTTTATATCCCAGCGGGTGAAATGTTAGATCTTCTTAAGAACTCTGGCATTCGATTCAATAATCCTCTGACATAAAAATGTTGATTTATTCTCCTCAATACAAGGACATCATCTGAGGTCTGAAAAAATACCTAACTGCTTAGCTTTCAGATTAATACTCCAGTGCGGGGCTTGTTGGTGGGAGGGTGATTGAGATGGATGTGGTGTAATGAGAGCCAGTATTTCCCATTCCTGACTGCTATCCAACATGTGTAAGAAGGAACTGCAGATGCTGGTTTACACCGAAGATCGACACAAAATACTGGAGCAACTCAGCGGGTCACCTCTGGTTAGAAGGAATGGGTGACGTTTTGGGTCGAGACCTTTCTTCATTCAGACTGTGCCATTCACCGTTCCAAGCTGGAAAGATGGGCTCGGAATGGGAATGCACTTTAAGGCTGAATAGAACCTGTCTCTCTGCAATCTGTCTGAATAGAACCTGTGTCTCTGTCTCTCGGCTTATACTCGCTAGAATTTAGGAGATTGAGGGAGGATCTTATAGAAACTTACAAAATTCTTAAGGGGTTGGACAGGCTAGATGCAGGAAGATTGTTCCCGATGTTCCCCATGCAGAACTTACTGACTTCATCCATTTCACCACTAACTTCCATCCGGCACTCAAATTCACCTGGACCATTTCCGACATCTCCCTACCGTTTCTGGAACACACTATCTCCATCGCAGGTAACAGACTACTGACCGACATCTGCTACAAAACCACTGACTCCCATGGCTATCTGGACAACACTTCTTCCAACCCAGCTTCCTGTAAGGACTCTATCCTCTACTCCCAATTCCTCCATCTACTCCGCATGTGCACCCAGGATGAGGTGTTCCAAACCAGGGCATCGGAGATGTCTTCATTCTTTAGGGAATGGGGGTTCCCCTCTTCGACTATAGATGAGGCTCTCACCAGGGTCTCCTCTATTTCCCGTATCTCCGCTCTCACTCCCCATCTCCCCTCTCGTAACAAGGACAGAGTCCCCCTTGTCCTCACCTTCCACTCTACCAGCCGCCACATACAACAGATAAACCTCTGACATTTCCGCCACCTCCACCGGGATCCCACCACAGGCCACATCTTCCCATCTCCTCCCCTTTCTGCTTTCCACAGAGACTGTTCCCTCTGTAACTCCCTGGTTAATTTGTTCCTTCCCACCCAAACCACCCCCTCCCCTGGTACTTTCCCTTGCAGGCGCAGGAAATGCTACACTTGTCGCTTTACCTCTCCCCTCAACTCCAAGCAGTCTTTCCAGGTGAGGCAGAGGTTCACCTGCACCTTCTCCAACCTCATCTATTGCATCCACTGTTCCAGGTGTCAGCTGCTCTACATCGGTGAGACCAAGCGCAGGCTTGGCGATCGCTTCGCCCAACACCTCCGCTCAGTTCGCAATAACCAACTTGATCTCCCGGTGGCTCAGCACTTCAACTCCTCCTCCCATTCCGAATCTGACCTTTCTGTCCTGGGCCTCCTCCATGGCCAGAGAGGCCCATTGCAAATTGGAGGAGCAGCCCCTCATATTTCGCTTGGGTAGTTTACCCCAGCGGTATGAACATTGACCTCCAATTTCAGGTAGTCCTTGCTTTCTCCCTTCTTCCCCTCCCCTTCCCAGCTCTCCCACACCCTACTACTTTTACCACATCTTCCTTTCTTCTTCCCGCCCTCCCCCCACCCCCACATCAGTCTGACAAAGGGTCTCGACCTGAAACATCACCTATTCCTTCTCTCCATAGATGCTGCCTCACCCGCTGAGTTTCTCCAGTATTTTTGTCTACCTTCGACTTTTTCCAGTATTTGCAGATCTTTCTTAAACAATAGAATGTAGTTCCGTTCTTCCAATCTACCTCATTGTGGACCTTGCACTTCTGTTTACATGCACTTTGCAACTAGAACACTGTAACACTATATTCTGCACTCGGGCATTTTTCACTTTGCACGAACAATTGTACTTGTGTGTAGCTTGACTGTGCTCATGTATAGTACAATTTGACTAGGTAGCACGCAAAGAAAGCTTTTCACTGTACCTCGGTAACTGTAACAGTAATAAACTAATGGCAATAACAACAACTCTCAATTACCCTTAAGCTAAATATGTTCAGTGACTGCCTCCAGCTTTCCTGGGGGAAATGCCAAAGGCTCATGATCTCTTCTTTAGGCTTGGCTCTCTGTCAATGCTTTTGTCTCAGATCTATGAGGACCTAATGAGCCTGCAGATGTGGACTAGTGGATGAGGAGGAGCATAGAGAACAATGTGAGCAAATGGAAAATGATTCTCCTTATTAGGAAGAATGGCAAGACAGAACTCTTAAAAAGTTGCATGAAGTAACAAAATTTTTATACACTGTCGGATCGTAGTGTACTGGCTTGTGAGAAAGAAAGTAAATAGCAGGCAGTGAGGAACACACACACACACACACACACACACACACACACACACACACACACACACACACACACACACACACAGAGACACACACAGACACACACACACACACACACACACACACACACACACACACACACACACACACACACACACACACACACACACACACCTACCTTTATAAAAGTCTCTTGATGTACTAAGGGTCACTGCAATTATCAACGTGAGTAAAATCAAGGAGCTCGCCATCAACTTCAGGAAGCAAAGTAGATTACATTCCTCAATCTGCATCAATGTTGCAGAACTGGAGATGGTTGAGAGCTTCAAGTTCCCAGGTGTAAAACTCACCAACGCTTTGTCCTGGACCAAGCACATTGATGCTGCAGTGAAGACATCACAACCATGTCCCTACTTCCTCTGAAAACTAAAGAGATTCATGTATCTTTAGTGATTCGTACTAATTTCTCCCGATCCGGCTGCATCACAGTTTAGTTTGGCAACTGCTCTGCCCTGGACCACAAACAAATAGTTGTGGACACAGCCCCGTCCATCACACAAAGCAGCCCCCTCCTCATAGACTCCAATTACACTTCAGGCTGCTTCGGGAAAGCAGCCAACATAATCAAGGACTTTTCGCACTCCTATCACTCCTATCTTCCCCTTTCCCCTAAGCTTGAAAGTATATGTCACCATATTCAAGAACAGCTTCCTCCCACCTGTTTTCAGACTCTTGAACGACCTTCATAAGCTAAGGATGGATTTCTAATCTCCCAAGCTACCTTGTTGCAACCCTTACACTTATTTTTATCTGCATTTTCTCAGGGACTTTCTCCCTTGGAGTGTAGGATGCTGAGAAATCTTATAGAGATGTTTAAAATCATGGGGGGAATAGAAAGGATGAATGCACACATTTTGCCATGGTAAGGTAATCACAAACTAGAAGGTATAGGTTTAAGCAGAGAGGGGAAAGATTTAATAGGAAGCTGAAGGGCAACCACTTTTCACATGAAGGGTGATGGATATGTGTAATGAGCAGCCATGTGTAAAGTAGTTGAAGCAGATACATTAACAACATTTAAAAGACATTAGACAGGTACACGGATAGGATATGGTTCGAGGTTATAAACCATACGTTGGACTAGCTTGGATGGGACACCTTTGTCGGCATGGACGTTAGGTCGAAGGGTCTGATTCTGTGCTGTACGACTCTATGATTGGTTATTTAAATGTGACAGCACAGAACTAAGAAATGGTCAACTATTTAGGGCTCAGATGATAATTTTTTTAATACAAATTTATATGCTTTAAAATTAAAGTCATTTATGCTGAAAGCCTGTCACCGGAGTTTGAAGCTGACCCTCAGTGCTGTCAGCGCTGAGTTTGTGTACTCTGCTGTGTGTGTTTCATTCGATTGCTCTGGTTTCCTACCACATCCCAAAGATGGTAGGTAAGTTGACCATGGTAAATAGGAACTCTCTCCCTGTCTGCAGTATGAAAGTAAGTGGAATAATCTGGGGGAAGTTAATGGAATGTGGAGAGAATGAAATGGGATTAATGCAATATTGGTATAAATGCGCAGTTGATGGACTTGGTGGGCCGAAGGGTCTTTGTCTGTGCTCTGTAACCTGGTGACAGTGTGTAGCACAGTGGCACAGCGGTAGAGTTGCTGCCTTACAGCAACAGAGAAGCAGGTTCGACCCTGACCTCGGATGCTGCCTGTGCCGAGTTTGTACATTCTCCTTGTGACTGCGTGAGTCTCCTCCAGGTGCTCTGGTTTCCTCCCACATTCCAAAGACGTTCAGGTTTGCAGGTTAATTGGCTTCTGTAAATTGTCGGCACGGACTCAGTGGGTTCAAGTGCCTGTTTCCACACTGTATCTCTAAACTAACTAAAGACTGACTAAAGCTGCAGAACTTTCGGTAGAAGATGTGAATATGATAAGTATAGACTGGGAAAAGCTAAAGTTGTGAAGGCTTCTCCCGATCAATTGGAGGGAAAATAATTTGGTTGGGAATGGTTAAAAATAGAAAAGCCTTTTTTGGTTTACTGGACCTCTTCTAGTCTTTGCTGATTCTTTACTGTCTTGTGTTATAAATAAATCTGAAGAAATGCTTATGGCAAAACAAACAAACCAAGAGACTGTAGTAATCACTGTCCCTGCCTCTCACTGCTCAATCCACCACACTATAGTTTTGCAGCCTGTATTTCTAACCCTCTCTCTCCCTCTCAGAGATGACCACGCATTTGCAACCTGCTCCTTTTTAATTCTGTTCAGGATTACGGAATTTAAATCCAGGCGTGTTTGACTGAATGGTATTTTCCGAAATTGGAAGCAGTTGATCGAGTGGAAGACACAACTGTTCACCAATTCCACAGTACAGTCAAAGTGACGTTGGTAGATTGGGTTGGATTTTAAATAGATTGCAGTGCCATGCTCTCTGAAATCAGGTGCCCAGTAAGAAGCAAAGTGCTTCCTTTTGGAAGCTGGCGGCGGGTGGGTAATGGGGAAAGTCAACCCCAGCTTAGCGTTGCCTCTGAGTTATGGGTTCAAATCCTGCCCAACTGAAGGATACCCGCTGTGCCAGGGGTGCCACCTTTTTACATTTTATCAAGACAATTGACCTACAAACATGTACGTCTTTGGAGCGTGGGTGGAAACCGAAGATCTCGGAGAAAACCCACGCAGATCACGGGGAGAACGTACAAACTCCGTACGGGCAGCACCCATAGTCGGGATCGAACCCGTGTCTCTGGCGCTGCCGGATATAATCATGTGAAGTCTTTCCACTAACTGGATTAACAGCCAACAAAAAAAGCTTGTCGCTGTACCTTGGTACACATGAGGAAACACAATGAAACTAAACTATACTCAAACTCTCTGCTCCTGTTGAGGTGTTTCTCGAAATCTCTTTGACCAAGTTGTAGCTCAGTGTGAAAGCTTTGCTTTCTTCATCGATGTAAGTGCAGACGGCCATGGAGGGGTGACAATAACTTGGAGGCAGGAAAAGCAGTGCCACTGCCTGAGTTCGTTCTCAACCCATCCCGGCTGCACCCACTCCCCTTCCTGAAGTGAGGAAGAAACCCAACAAATATCAGCGATGACGACATCCTATTTTAAGGTCTTGTGAAGGATCATCCAGGATAAGGATTAGAATAAATAAACAAATCCAAGCCACAGGTTAGAGAGGCTGAAGATAGATCTCACCCAAGATACAGGCAACTTGAAGCAACACCTGCCGAATCCGAAACGAACCCAGATTGTGTCTTTTAAGCAAGTTCCTTCTTCACCTTTTCCTCGGAATCAGACGATTTTATTTTTCCTTGCCGACTCCAACTTTCGATGGTTGTTACCATGTGGGGAGAGGGGGAGGAAAGCTCTGGTGGCACTTGCTCCCCTGCCAACAACCCGAGTCTCCCCTCGTGCCCCAGGCACTGAACCTGACGGCTGGCCCCGTCCCCGATGCCCACCTCCTCGCCGAGTTCCCAGTGCCCTCGCCAGGGCATGCCCGCAGGGTGGTCCGCCATGAGTGCCATGGTGCCTGGTCCCCTCCTGAGGCCAGCGCTGGCCGGCTTGTGGCAGGGCCCGGCCTGCCCGCTGTCCTGCAGCGTCGCCAATGAAGATGAGGATGAACTTCTCCCCCTGTACTCGTTCGTGCTGGAGAACCCTCGACCCAAGAGGCAGCGCAGGAAGAACAGGGACTGTTGTGTGTGGAACCGTAAGAGCAGCCACTTTCTTTCAGTCCGTACGTGATATTGGTGATTTTAGAATCTCTTTGCTTCCTTTGTGCGTGTGGTGTTTTTTCCATTTCAAACGTGCTATTCCCCAACGCCTTTTACTGTTCTATTACTGATCCTTCACCACCAAACCCTGTTTCCATAGTGTCGGTGTCCACCTGTACACACCTGGCGTGGAACAGGACAGAGTCTCCCGTGATTCCCTCTCCAACATGCCTTTCCTCGGGGATATCTGGCTGGTTTTCCTCATTGCACCCTTCATCCCCACCTCTCCCCTATTTGTTCAGGATAAAGGGGAAATCTTTTAGGACTGAGATGAGAAAAAAAATTTTCACACAGAGAGTGGTGAATCTGTGGAATTCTCTGTCACAGAATGTAGTTGAGGCCAGTTCATTGGCTATATTTAAGAGGGAGTTAGATGTGGCCCTTTTGGCTGGAGGGATCAGGGGGTATGGAGAGAAGGCTACTGAGTTGGATGATCAGCCATGATCATATTGAATGGCGGTGCAGGCTCGAAGGGCCGAATGGCCTACTCCTGCACCTATTTTCTATGTTTCTATGTTCAGGCAGTGCGGCCAATCTGGTGCCTGCTTGTTGTGCTGGAGAGCTCTGCGGGTCATGGAGGTATACAGCAGGGATACAGACCATTCGGCCCACAATGTCCATCACCTGGCTTTGGCGCCATCTTGTAGCCAGCACCATTGTGGACCAGCGGGGCCGAATGGCCTGTTTCCATGCTCTATGACGATAAGGCTAGTGTAGGGCAATAGTACCATTGTAGACCAATGGGGCCGAATGGCCTGTTTCTGCATCATACATTCTGTGTATATATATATACACGTCCCGGTGTCTGTGTCTGAGGTGATATATTCGGCCATCTTCTGCTGAGCAGCCACTGGCCTGTAGCATCAGTGCGGAGGGTGTGACACCAGCCTATTTGCAAAGCAGAATCGATTGCTGAGCACTTGTTAAGGCTCTTCCCAAAGCCCAGCCTGTCGTTATTAATTTGCAGCAGCAGCCCAGACAGGATTTAATTCCTGTCCACAGCTGTCAGCAGGGTGATCTGCAAGCCGCTGTAATCTCCTTCTGAGAGATTTTGCCATGAGCTCATGCTAAGTAATCCCCAGCATCCTGCCGAAGGGTTCTGGATTCTTGCAAGGAGTGTGTGGAAGGAAATGGAGCACCTTTGGGATGATGGGAGAAACGTACGCAACACTTTTTGTTCCCGCCCCTCCCCTGTCTCCCCACTCTGGCCCTCACTCAGTGGGTAAACTACGCCCGTGTCTGCTACTAGGGGGCTGGTAGTTCAGGCCCCATTCATGCTTACATTGGCCAGAGGTGGGATAAATCAGGCTCGTCTACTAGACGGGCGGGACAGTGGCGCAGCGGTAAAGTTGCTGCCTTACAGCGCCAGACACCCTGGTTCGATCCTAACAACAGGTGCTGTCTGTACGGAGTTTGTATATTCTCCCTGTGACCTGCGCGAGTTTGCTCCGGGTTCCTCCCGCACTCCAAAGGCGTACAGGTTTATAGGTTATTTGGCTTTTGTAAATTAGTGCCTAGTGCGTAGGATATTGCTAGTGTACGGGGTGATCGCTGGTCGGCGTGGACGCAGTGGGCCGAAGGGCCGGTTTCCTCGCTGTATCTCTAAAGTCTAAAAGTCTAATGATCAGGAAGGAGCTAACACAGTCCACCACGGATATCTGCCGATCAGCTTCCGAAAGAGCCTGTCTCTGCCTTGCCGCCACCTCTGAGGCAGAAGGATGTGAGTCTGAGTTGCAAATGGAGGCTCACTGCGGGACAGCTGACCTGCCAGCAACACTCTCCCTCATCTGCTGTCCAGGCTGCACGGCAATACTCTGGTGGAACAGGGGAGTTGACCCTAGCGTTTACGATACGATAGAACTTTATTTATCCCAAGAGAGAAATTGATCTGCCAACAGTCATAAAAACACAAGATACATGAAATTAAAGTGACGAGTGGAAAGGTTTGCGGATGTTCAAAGATTTGGGGAGCGGTGGGGCGTCAGTCTACTAATTGCACTTAATATGGGGTGGATAGTAAAATTGATGGAATCGCGGAGAGAGGCACAGTAGTGCAGTGGTAGAGTTGCTGCCTTACAGCACCAGAGACCCGGATTCGATCCTGACTACGGGTGCTGTCTGGACGGAGTTTGTACGTTTTCTCTGGTGGCTCCGGTGTACTCTCACATTCAAAAGACGTACAGGTTTGTAGGTTAATTGGCTTTGGTAAGTTGTAAAATTGTCTCTGGTGTGTAGGATAGTGTTAGTGTACGGGGTGATCGCTGGTAAGTGTGGATTCAGGTAGTGCCAAGAGTAAAATACCATATTGCAGAATAGAGTGTTACAGCGTTATAGCATTACAGCTACAGAGAAAAATGCAAAGTCTGCAATGAGGTACGTTAGCTTATAGGAGGAATGTTCAGAAATCGGATACAGCGGGGAAGAAGCTGTCCCAGAATCTGGCGGACCGTGCTTTCAAGCTTTTGTAGTTTCTGCCCGACAGAGAGGAGAGAAGAGGGAATGTCCTCTTGGAAATGGTCCTTGATTATGTTGGCTGCTTTCCTGAGGCAGCGCGATGTGTAGATGGAGTTGATGGCGGAAGGTTAGGGGAAACTGGGGTGTGGGAGGGGGTGTGATGGGCTGGGCCACATTGAGGTGATATGACCCAGATCGAGTCCACATTGGATAATAAAAATTGCTCCATCAGATCCTTTGGTGCTTCTTAAACAGAGTAAAGGGAGACTGATTTTTCAGAAGAGAGGTTTGCAGTGCTTGGAGCCACAGCAGTTGAATAAACTACTGCCATCAGGAACCAGTTCAGACTATCGGCCACAGAGATGGTGGCTGAATAGGTTTGGTACATGTCATGGCACAAAGAGCAGAACTGTGGTTGCCCACTGCTTGTCAGAGAGCAAGAGTGATGGAGGTGTTTCAGGAGCCATGGTCTCAGCTTCCAGCCCAGGCTCTGGTAACAGGCACAGGGGATGCTACGTCGAATGACTTTCATCAGTGTGAGTTACCTCCGACAGAGGAGCGAATATGGTGGCACAGTGGCGCAGCGGTAGAGTTGCTGCCTTACAGCGCCAAATACCCGGGTTCGATCCTGACTATGGGTGCTGTCTGCACGGAGTTTGTACATTCTCTCTGTGACCGCGTGGGTTTTCACCGGTTGTTCCACACGCCAAAGACACACAGGTGTGTAGGTTAATGGGCTTAAAAATGTACATTATCCTTTGTGTGTAGGATAGTGTCAGTGTGCGGGGATGGCTGGCGTGGACTCGGTGGGCCAAAGGGCCTGTTTCCACCCTGTATCTCTAAACTAACCTAAATCTGGAGAGGGTATACTGCAGGAACAAAGACAAAATATGCAGGGGATTAGTTGGCCCTGCTGGAGATGTCAGGGGGGCCAGCTTCAGTTTCTGCTGGAGTGGATGTTTTCATCTGCACTGTCTGGCTGCCAGCTCTGTATTGAGTCGAACACTGCGTCTTGCAAGAATCGATTGAGGTCCAGTCATGTGCCAAGAATCGTACAGTCTCCCCGTGGGAATATTTCCTAACCCTAACCCCTTCCTCAGAAACCTGTGTATTGAATAATTCATGAGATTTAACTAATGACAGTTAGAAATTAGTTAGAAATATCCTTTCTGAAGTTGGGGGTGAAAATCACCCCTCTGCCCAGGCTTAAAGGGGAGGTCTGAGACCGTGGAGTCAGGTTGCACCATTTTCCCAGTTCCCCCGCCTAGTTTCCCTTTGCCTGTAACCCGCACCATCCCCATAGCACAAAAGCACGATGGCGCAGCGATAGAGTTGCTGCCTTACAGCGCCAGAGACCCCGGTTCGATCCTGACTACGGATGCTGTCTGTACGGAGATTGTACATTCTCCCCGTGACCTGCGTGGGTTTTATCCGAGTGCTCCGGTTTCCTCCCACACTCCAAAGTCGTACAGGTTTGTAGATTAATTAGCTTTGTATAATTATAAATCTGTCCCCTGTGCCCGTGTGTTAGTGTGAGGGGATCGCTGTGCGGCGTGGACTCTGTGGGCCAAAGGGCCTGTTTCTGCGCTGTATCTCTAAACTAGACTAAATCCCCATAAACCTCCATGATCCCTGCTCTGTGTCAGATCTCTGATGCCCCATGGGCTCATTAAAAGATGTGTGCCAAAAATATCGCAGCTGCAGGAAATCTGAAATTAATCAGATTAATTCATCTCAGCTGTCTGCTAAAAATACACAGCGCGTTAGTCAAGAACAGAACAATGTAAATCTTACTTGCTGCAGCTTTACAGACTCATTATTGCAGCAACACAACAAATAAATAGACTGAAAATAATGATACAATAAATGATCAGTTACATCAGGTAACCAGTTCATAATAGTGCAAGCCGAAGTCCATAGTGCAATCTTAATACAAAGTCCTTTGTAGCTCTGTGCTGAGGTAAAGTTGTGGTTAGAGATGTGCCGTGTGGTTCAATAGCCTGATTATAAGGGATAGGAGTGGAATTAGGACATTCGGCCCATCACATCTACTCCACCATTCAATCATGGCTGATCAATCTCTCCCTCCTAACGCCATTCTCCTGCCTTCTCCCCATAATCTCTGACATCTGTACTAATCAATAATCTAATCTGATGGTTGTTGGGAAGAAGCTGTCTTGAACCTGGAGGTAATGGTTCTAAGGCTCCCGAAACTTCTTCCCAAGCGTAGCAGTGAGATGAGAGCGTGGTTACAGTGGGTGGGTCTTTGATATTAGCTGATTCTTTGAGGCAGTGCTGCTGTAGATCACTTCAATGGCAGCACGTGTAGGGATTGAACCAGAGGTTTGGTTTAGTTTATTTTAGAGATGTATAGCGTGGAGACAGGCCCTTCAGTCCACCGAGTCCGCGCTGACCAACGATCACCCCGTACACGAGTTCTATCAAGAAGCCAATTAATCTACAACCCTGCATGTTTTTGGAATATGGGAGGAAACTAGAATGCACAGAGAAAACCAACGCATTTACAGGGAGAACGTACAAACTCTGTACAGACAGCACCCGTAGTCAGAATCGAACCCAGGTCTCTGCTATTGTAAGGCGGCAGCTCTACCACTGGCTACTCTGCTCTGCTTGGAGTCACAGAATACTTTAGTTTTCATAGAGGATAGAATAGTACAGGGCAAGACTAGACCCTTTGGCACACATGCCAAGCATGTTGCTAAATGAACTAATCTCCTCTTACTGCATGTAATCCATATTCCTCCATAACCTGCATATCCATGTGCCTATTGAAAGGGATCTTAAACCCCACTATCGTATCTGCTTGTACCACCATCAGTGGCACCCATGTCTCCTTGTGTAAAAAGCCCGTCCTGCACATCTCCTTTAAACCTCCCTGCTTCGTCCTGAAAGCTATGCCCTCTAGTGGACAAGTCTAAAAAGAACACACATAAGCAGAGGGATGGAGCAGACCATAATAACATCAGGTTACAAACAAATGGTGGATCGACTGTCGGTACCTGTAATCCGGGTTGGATCCGAAACCAGAGTTCCAAGCCCCGAGGCAGAAGATGGAAACATAAGCAAGCACCCAGCAAACACACATGGCTGTGGTAGCGAGACTGGGTTAAAACATGGTCGTAAGTCGGAGAGCAGGAGACAACGTGGAAGGGGACCAGTGAGAGAGCATGGTGCCGAACTCTCGCTGGAGAGAGGACTCTCGTCTGAAGAAGGGTCTTGACACGAAACATCGCCCATTCCTTCTATCCAGAGAAGCTGCCTGCCCCGCTGAGTTACTCTGCAATTTTGTGTCTATCTTCGGTGTAAACCAGCATCTGCAGTTCCTTCCTACATAAAAATATTGTTCATGTTTGCTCTGAATTTGTCCTGAAAGCAAATGTGGATTGATGGGAGCAAAGATTTATAATTCCCATCAGAACAAATGTATATAAATGCACATTATTATTGTTGCGATCACTGATTGTCATCCACTCAGCCGATAATGATTTGATGGGCGAGGCAGTGTGAGATTCAGGGATAAAGCTGTTTTAATTGGCAATGTCCATGCACATTCATTCATACAGTACAATTGAAAGTTATCTTTTTTATTATCCACAAGATCATCTTCTTATCGAGTCCACACACAAGATTAGAAGTTGTTCAGCCAGAGCTGAACACACGTCGCGGCATCTGCATACAATGGTGTCTGTCTTGTCGCTTCTTGTGCGTGGTGGTGGAAAGATTGGTGGAAACAGGGCCGCGACGTGAACACTCTTTCCTTGACCCCATCCACAAGATAAAAGGCGTCATTGGCAATCCCAGCATGTATTGCACATTCCAAGTTGCCCCTGAGAAGGTAGTGGTGAGCCACCATCTTGAACCCTTACAGTGAAGGAACTCTCATAATGCTTGACATAGAGTTATACACTACAGAAACGGACCCTTAGACCCATGTCAACCAAGATTCGTTCCAGGGCTGGTCTCATTTGCCTGTATTTGGCCAGTATCCATCTCAACCTTTCCTCTCCACGAACTTGTCCAAATGTCTCTGAAATGTTGCAATTGTACTCGCCTCTAACATTTCCTTTGGCAGCTCGTTCCAACTACCCACCAATCTCGGCGTGAAAAACCTGCCCTTCAGGTTTAGTTTGGTTTATTATTGTGATGTGTATAGTGATACAATTAAATGCTTGTTCTACATGCTATCCAGTCAAATCATACCAAACATGACTACATTGGACAGAAAATGCTGGAGTAGCGCAGAGGTACAGGCAGTATCTCTGGAGAAAAGAAATAGGTGGTTTTGGATCGAGACCTTTCACCAGACGAACGGTCTGAAGAAGGGTCTCAACCCAAAACGTGAGTCTGAAGAAGGTCTTCACCCGAAACCGCACCGATTCCTTTTCTCCAGAGATGCTGCCAATAGACAATAGACAATAGGTGCAGTAGGAGGCCATTCAGCCCTTCGAGCCAGCACCACCATTCAATGTGATCATGGCTGATCATCCCCAATCAGTACCCCGTTCCTGCCTTCTCCCCATATCCCCTGTTCCTGCCTTCACTCCATAGCCCTATCTAGCTCTCTCTTGAAAGCCTCCAGAGAACCTGCCTCCACCGCCTTCTGAGGCAGAGAATTCCACAGACTCACCACTCTCTGTGAGAAAAAGTGTTTCCTTGTCTCCGTTCTAAATGGCTTCCTCCTTATCAACCCAGGACACCTAAAGGCCTGTTGTCCTGGGTTGATGAAGTAAAGGTCGTAAGGAATAGGAGTAGAATTAGGCCATTTGGTCTAATTCTGCCATTGATCTACTGATCTATCTCTCCCTCCTAACCCCATCCTCTTGCCTTGTCCCCATAACCCCTGACACCTGTACTAATCAGAATTAGTCGGCCAGGCCCAGTGCAATGCCTTTGGTTCCTTCTACCACTGCTCCCTGCAGCTACCGCAAGCTGTGCTCGACCCACTCGCTCAACAGGCTGCTGCGTGGTCCCCTGTGAGGATCTCCTCCAACACGGTGCCCAATGACCAATGCAACTCAGTGTCCGTCTCTTCCAGCAGTCACCCCCTCTGCTTCTGTGCACCGAGGCGCCACACCCCACTTCCTGAACCTACCACAGAATTTTAAGCTGCTTTCCGAAGAGCAAATAGTGAGTTTGCGGACCTTTCACTGCCGCTGACTTCCCCCTTCACCTTTCACCGGCATAATCAAGGATGCGTCGCACCCTGGTCACTCCCTCTTCTCCCCTCTCCCATTGAGAAAAAGGTATAGAAGTGTGAAAACGCACACCTCCAGATTCAGAGATAGTTTCTTCCCAGCTGTTATCAGGCAACTAAACCATCCTAATAACAACTAGAGAGCAGTCCTGAGCAACTATCTACCTCATTAGAGACCCTCGGGCTATCTTTGATTGGACTTTACTGGACTTTATCTTGCACTAAACATTATTCACATTATTTCCCTTCATCATGTATCTGTACATTGTGGATGGCTGGAGTGTAATTATGTTGGCAGGCAACAAAAGCTTTTCACTGTACCTCGATACACGTGGCAATAAACTAAACTCACCTCTGGTTGCAATTGGTCCCTTCTCACCTTATATTTATGTCCTCTAGATTTAGACTCCAACTCCCTTGCCTTGAAAAAAAGACTGCGACCATCCACCCTATCCATGCCCATCATGATTTTATGTACAAGGTCACCCCTCGGCCTCCTTTGCTCCAGGAAAAACAAGTCACAGTCTCTCCTTAAGGGTGCTAGGATGAGAGTTTCAGGGTCTCGGCCCAACAATGATGAAGGAACGAAGAACATATGTGCAGTCAAGTGGTGTGTGTATGTGGTGTACTTGTCTCCTCTGTGCGGGCAGGTGTGGCTTTGGCAGATGTTGAGGAGGAGTTGTACACTGGAGCTTCTATGTTTCTCAGTGCAGGTACATTTAAATGTTTATTAACATTTCAACTTGCTGCTGTTTACCTCCACGCTCTTCATTTTTCAGTTACAATTTTGGCCACCGATCTTTAGAAAGGATAAGCCCGCGTAGTTTTGATTAGAGATACAGACCCTTCGGCCCACCGAATCCACGCCGACCAGTGATCCCCGCACACTAGCACTATCCTACACACACCAGAGACAATTTACAATTTTACCAAAGCCGATGAGCACTACAAACCTGCAGATCTTTGGACTGTGGGAGGAAACCGGAGCACCCGGAGAAAACCCACGTAGGTCGTACAAACTCCGTACTTACAGCACCCACAGTCAGGATCGAACCCAGATCTCTGGCACTGTAAGGCAGCAGCTCTAACGCTGTGCCACCGTTGTGCAGGAGAGTGCCGTGAAGGCTCCTCAGAAGGTCACCAGCAATAAGTGGAGAGCGAGTGAGTGGGAGTTGTTCACCTGGTGACAGGGAAGGTTTCAGGATGGTTTGATGGAGCCGTTCAACATCTTGAGGAGAGTTGATGGGCATAAACTGCAGTCAGTGGCAGCAAGGTTCGTAACTGGTGGACAACTTCAAAAGAATTCCCCAAATTACCCGAGTGGAAACGAGAAAATTCTTAACTCAGTAAACTGCTGCCTGAGAGGGCAGTGAAGCCGATTCAATACCTTGCAAAACCAAATTGATTTTTCACTTAAAATAAGGGGGCAAAACGCTGAGCATTGGAGAAATTACAGGTGTGTGGAGCTAATTGAACATTGTTCAAAGAGCAAGTACAATAGGCTTCCTCCCCTGGAACGGTAAGCTGCATTAATTCAGGATGCCATAAACCTTGGAAATCAGAATTAGATTTATTATTGAAGGCCCTAAGGAATTGTGGAGTGCACAGACAAGTGAAGAATTGGAGAGCATCAGGGCCTAAATTATCTTGGAGCTGAACAGTAGCGCAACAGGTAGAGCCACTGCTTCATTGCTCCAGAGACCTGGGTTCAATCCTGGCCTCAGGTGCTGACACGAAGGAGGTTGCACAAACTCCCTATGACTGCTTACATTCCATGAGAGTGCTCCAGTTTCCTTCCACGTCCTAAAGACATGCAGTTCCATAGGTTAATTGGCAGCTATAAATGTACCCTAGCGAAATGTAAGTGGATAATAGAGTTGATGGGAATGTGAAGAGAATGGGTTGCAGGAAAAGTTAGCAGGGAGTTGGATTGTTCTGTGAACTGGCACTTCATTAGTGAGTTGGACTTCCTCTCGCCTTGCTGAATATCCCTGATCAGTTCCTGCCATCCCAAATGCACGTAAATCCCATCCCTTGGGATTTTCTCCCATAATTTCACCATCACTGAGTATGATTTCCCAGCATATAATTATCTGGCTTATCCCTGTTGCCCTTATGAAGTAAAGGTCTGAATGGCCTATCAAAGAATCAAACAACATAGAAACAGGCCCTTCAGCCAAACTTGTCCATGGTGACCAAGATATCTCATCTAAGCTGGTCCTATTTGCTTGCTTTTGTCCAATATTCCTTTAAACTTTCCGTATTCATGTACCTATCCAAATGTCTTTTAAATGTTGTTGTACCTGCCTCAACTACTTCCTCTGGCAACATGTTCCATATACCCACCACCCTCTGAAAAAAATCACCCCTCGGGTACCTAATACGTCTTTTCCCTCTCGCCTTAAGCCATGCCCTCTAGTTCTTGATTTCGCAACCGGGGAAAAATTGTGTACATTCGCCCCATCTATGCCCCACCTGATTTTATACACAAGATCTTGAACCTTTGCAGCAGATTGTTGCTCCCGATTCCAGCAACTGCATTCTCTCATGTGTCTCTATTTAAATTAGTGAGTTGGACTTCTCCTCGCCTTGCTGAATATCCCTGATCAGTTCCTGCCATCCCAAATGCACATAAATCCCATCCCTTGGGATTTTCTCCCATAATTTCACCATCACTGAGTAAGATTTCCCAGCATATAATTATCTGGCTTATCCCTGTTGCCCTTATGAAGTAAAGGAAAAATATTAGCTCTCCTCCGATCTTCCTGCCTCTAGCCTGTGGCTGATGAAGATGCAGAATTCCATGTCTGGGTCCCAGCTATTTCGCTTCCCGTAGCAACCTGACACCAATCTCATCTGGCATGGGAGACCCTAATGCATGTCCAGTTATCTGATACGCATTCCTGCATCTGCAGTCTCTTGTGTCTCCATGACATCTAACGCCGC
Source organism: Amblyraja radiata (assembly GCF_010909765.2). Classification (NCBI taxonomy): domain Eukaryota; kingdom Metazoa; phylum Chordata; class Chondrichthyes; order Rajiformes; family Rajidae; genus Amblyraja; species Amblyraja radiata. The sequence goes on along the minus strand of NC_045963.1, from coordinate 56,859,691 downwards.
CATTCAACGTCATACTGACTGTCCTCTTTCCTTGATTGTGATATCTATAAAAGATTTGGACGAAAAATTAGATGGTGTGATTAGTAACTTTGCATACGATACAAAATTTGGTCGAGTTGTGGATAATGAGGAAGGTTGTCAAATAATTCATCAGGATCTAGACCAGTCGGGGATGTGGGTAGAGAAATGGCAGATGGAGTTTAATCTGAGCAAGTGTGAGATGTTGCACTTTGGGAGGTCAAATATAAGAGGAGATTATGCAGTGAATGGCAGGACCCATAGGGGGATTGATGCACAGAGGGATCTTGGGGTGTAAGTCCATAGCTCCCTGCTATATATTGGTTAGGCCATATTTGGAATATTGTGCACAGTCCTGGTTGATCCATTGCAGCAAGGATGTGGAAAGGATGTTGCCTGGAGTAGAGAGTATATACTATCAGGAGAGGTTGGACACATTTGAATTGTTTTCTCTGGACCGTTGGGGGGAACCTGATATGTTGTTACTTATGTTTATCTATATATGTATAACATGTATATAAATATGAGAGGCCACAGGATAGAATCAGAACTTTTTGCTCAGTGTGAAACGTCAAATATTAGAGGGCATACCTTTAAATTGGGAGTGGGAAAGTTTAAAGCAGATGAGAGGGACACATTTTTCCACACAGTCAAGGATGCTTGGAACACGCTGCTGGTAGTGATGGTGGAAGCAGACACGATAGTGGCATTTAATAGATTTTAATGCAGGGAATGAAGTAATACACATCATACGCAGGCAGAAGGGACTAACCTGGCATCATGTTCGGCACAGACACCATGAGCCGAAGGGCCTGTCCCGTGGAGTGCTGCACTGTTCAATGTTCTCTCAACCTCCCTCTGTCTGCCCACTGGATTGATGGATTTAACCTCTGCATTTTGCTCCCCAACTGCTGCACTGCCTTCAACTAACTATTTGAAGAAGAGGAAGGGAATAACCATGTCCTGCCAAATATAACAGCCTTTCAAGCAACTTTGTCTGTTTAAAAAAACCCATTAAGTACAATGGATGCTGGAGCTCAGAGCAAAAACAGGAAACTCTGGAACTAAACAGGTGGCCCAACAAAATCAATTGTTCATTCAGTACTTCATTGATGGTAGTGATGCCTTGTGCGGGTAAAATTGTTGTCTTGTTCCTACCACAACAGGATGTACTAAGGTAGTGACAGGTGCTATATGAATGTGGGTGCCTCTGACAGATTGGTTTGAAGGCCCGTGAGCCTGGCTGACCCTGCGGGCAGAGTGACTAAATTAAGAGCATCTTAATATCTTAATAGGTATCTTCATCTGCATCTGGTTGCCTCTCAATGAGCTTCACCACATCACACTCCCTGACAGCTGCCCTGTAGAATCCAACAGCAGAGGCAAAGCAGACTGTGTCAGGCCACTGCCTCTGATCAGCTCACTCCATCTCATTGATCAGCTCTATGTGGTTTTGTGGTTCTGCTTTGTTTTTGTGCAGCTCCACCGTGCCTTTGTCTGTCTCTCCTCTCTCTCCCCACATCTGTCCTCTTTATCTCTCTCTCTCTCTCTCTCTCTCTCTCTCTCTCTCTCTCTCTCTCTCTCTTTTTTGAGGGCTGGGGGGGCGCGGCATCACTGGGGAAGGCTGGTTCCTGAACGCAAAACGGGAGAACGGCTCCAGGCTCCACGCAGGGCCCGAGTATGGGGGGGGGGGGGGGGGGGGCATGGTCAGGGGGGTGACGTCACTTGCAGTGCGAGCGGGGGTTTTTTTCAAAGTCTTTGCAGATTTTTGAACATTTTCATTAATAACTAGAAATGAACTAGAAGCATTAATTTTTCAGATAAGGGGATTTTGGACTCTACTGGAATATGTAAAAAATTTACCGTTAGCATGTCGTTTTTTTTAGATGTGATCACACACACACACACACACACACACACACACACACACACACACACACACACACACACACACACACACACACACACACACACACAATCAGAGTTTTAATAGTCCTATGATGTGTGAGAGATATATATATATGTTATTGTAAAGGAAATACTAAGAATATGATTGTGTCCCAGACCAGACGGTAGATAAGAAGTCCCTTTTGAAGTTGAGTAATGACTGCATGTGGAAACACAGTGACTAATCTGAAATTTGCAAGATCCCACAAACAGAATTATGAAATTACTGGGTAAATGCTGTATTAGTATGCAGGATTAGTAATGTCCTGAAGATCTCCCTGCTCTTCTTTGAAAGTGTTATGGAATCGTTGACACTCGCGTGAGGAGGCGATGAGCCTTAGTTTGGAATTGGTTAAATATTGTAATGTGCACTTAGATGCAGTGAGAAAGTTTGTTTTGCATGCTAACCCATCAAATCATACCATACATGAGCACAACAAACCATACACAAGATACAACAGGTAGTGCAAAGGGAAACCAGAGTGCAGAATATAGTATGCCCCCTGTCCCACTTAAGAAACCTGAACGGAAACCTCTGGAGACTTTGCGCCCCACCCAAGGTTTCCGTGCGGTTCCCGGAGGTTGCAGGTGGTTGCCGGAGGTTGCAGGTAGTGGAAGCAGGTAGGGAGACTGACAAAAACCTCCGGGTACCGCACGGAAACTTTGGACGCAAAGTCTCCAGAGGTTTCCGTTCAGGTTTCCTAAGTGGGACAGGGGCATTACAGCTGCAGAGAAAGTGCAGATAAAAAAGTACATGGGCTGCAGCAAGCTAGATTCATCCTTAACATATGAGAGGTCTGTTCAATAGTCTGTTAATTGCAGCTGTTTCTGAATTTGATGGTACACGCTTTCAAGGTTTTGTATCTTCTGCCTGATGGGAGAGTGGAGAAGAGGGAATGACTAGGGTGTGAGCGGACCGTGATCATGTTAGCTGCTTTTCTGAGGCAGCAAGGTATCGATGGAGTTGATGGGCGGGAGGCTGGTTTGCGTGATGGACTGCGTCCACAACTCTGCAATTTCTTGCGGTCAAGGGCAGAACAAACCAAACTACTTCTGAACATCTCTTCTGGCAGTGCAGCACTCTCTCTGCCCCACACTGGTGTGCCAAGCTGGATTTTGGCATCAGGCGCCTATGCTGGGACTTGTTTTCACTTGTGGAAGAATCTCAAAAAGTTCAAGAGGGACACAGTTTGAAAATAAGAGGCCGATTATTTAAAACCAAAGTATGTAGAAATATATTCTTGCACAGGATGGTGAATCTCTGGAATTCTCTGCCCCTGAGAATTGTGGAAGCTGGATCATTAGAAATATTTAAAGTGGTGATGAATTTGGGTAGATTGAGGGCCATGAGGATCTGGAGGCGTGCAGGCCCAGGGGTATGAGTTATGGATATATTGAATGGCGGGGCAGGTTCAAGACGCCCAGTGTTCTTGAACTTACAAACCTCTGGATAGTGAGCATCAGCTGGCTTTGTTTCTTCCACTAAGACATTGTGTTGCCATGGAGGAATCCATTTAAGGCACTTTGAATTTGAGTACAGCTGCCTCCACACAGATTAATGCGAATGCCAGACACTTAGTCCCGAGAACCCGTGTATAATTCACAACAGATCTGGCCACGGGACTGCTCCCTCTGGAATGCAGGAACCACAAAGAACTTGTCATTCAAAGAGTGCCAGCAGTAAAGGAGAAGAACTGGTTCGGTCACCATTCCAACCCTCGTGTTTCTGACACTGTACATTTGGTTGTATGATGTTGAAATCTGAAGATGAATAATGATATAGAAACGAGGAACTGCGGAAACAGGCCCTTTGTCCTACCAAGTCGGCGCCGACCAGCGATCCCCATGCACTAGCACCATCCTACACACTAGGGACAAATTACAATCTTTTATCAAAGTCAATTAACTTACAAACCTGTATGTCTTTGGAGTGTGGGTGGAAACTAGAGCACCCGGGGGAAACCCATGCTGTCAGAGGGAGAACGTACAAACTCCATACAGACAGCACCCGTTGTCAGGATCGAACCTGCTCTGTAAGGCAACAACTCTACCGCTGTGCCATTGTGTCGCCCAATGCTGGGCTACCCATTCCAGATTTATTTGCTGACTTGAATTCAAAATCCCAGCTATCATGGTGAGATTCAAACTCTCCTCTCTTGCATCAGACCTCCGGATGCTGGTCCAGTAACTAGCCTTACCCTTTCTTGCAACCAGCTGGTTGGAGACTGACAGCAGGCTGTGTTAATTCAGTTAACTAACTCACAGTCAGAGCTAAACTGTGCACGGGATCATTCAACATGTAATTAATAGGTTAAGGATTTCCTCTGCTTCAATTTTACCCAGTATTCCATTTAAACTGAAGATAGACTCTAAATGCTGGACAGCGGGATAGGCAGCATCTCTGGAGAGAAGAAATGGGTGACGTTTCGGGTCGAGACCTTTCTTCAGACTGAGAGTCGGGAGAGGGAGACAGAGAGATATGGGTGGGTGAGGTGTGAAAGCGAGAGATCAAAGGAGACAAAGGTCAAGGAAAATGTAGAATGGTTCATAGTTAGCTGAGGGGAAGGTGACAATAAGGCATACAATCAGTAAAATTTAATCAGGTGGACAGTGAAACTAATCGGAGAACTAAGATGGGGGAAGGATGGAGAGAGAGGGAAAGCAAAGGTTACTTGAAGTTAGAGAAGTCAATATTCATACCGTTGGGTTGTAAGCTGCCCTAGCAAAATATGAGATGCTGTTTCTCCAACTTGTGTTGGGTCTCACTCTGACAATGGAGGCTCAGGACAAAGAGGTCAGTGTAGGAATGGGAGGGGGAGTTAAAGTGTTTAGCAACTGGAAGATCACGTAAGCCTGGGCGGACTGAGCGGACGTGTTCAGCGAAATGATCGCCAAGCCTGCGCTTGGTCTCGCCGATGTATAGGAGTCCACTATCCTTCCTACACATTCCATTTAAACTCTTTTAGACTGTTTTAGCAGAGATTGAAATCAAACACAATAACTTCTTGATTCAGCCGTTGTCTCTTCCGTGTCCCCGTGATTTCCCTCTGGACTTACTTTGGATAATTACTTTGCTGACAATCGCTGCTTTCGAACTGGCTGGGATTGAACAAGTCCAGAACCATAGGACGAGCAGATGATAGAGAGTTGTACTGCAGAGTCCAGCTGTGGAAGACCACCCCTTCCTGCTGCCATGGGAGATCGGCTTGCTGTTTGTGGCACCATCGCAAACACATGTACAAAGAACAAGCTGTTGATTCCAAACACAGAGGGAATCTCACATTCTCTCCATCCCACTCCGCTCCCTGGTATCCCGGAGACTCCCTATCGGAGTGAAGCTAGTCATTGTTAAAATTGGCAACAAAATGAAGTATTCCTCTCTTCCCTGCTTTCCCAGGCCAACATCCCCAGCACTAAAGCCCTAATTATACTCATTTGGCTCCATTGGACAGGCCACATTGTTGGCTTGACTGACACTAGGTTGCTGAAACAGACACACTATTCCGAATGCAGGGACCACCAACGCAAAAGATTCTCTGACGAGCAAATGCACCATTGCTGCAGACTTTCGTAAACCTTGGCACAAGCTGCTTGCTCAAAGTGGAGAAGGAATATTTGAGATGAAACTTAAGGCCATCCACTTCTTGGCAAACAACATTCACCAAACCCTGCAGGAGATGACTGGAGAGGAACAGGTCATGTTTACCAATATAGAACGTATAACTTAGACAAATACAGCACAGCAACCGGCCCTTCAGCTCACCATGTCTACACCGAACATGATGCCAAGCTAGACTAATCTCATCTGCCTACATATGATGCATGCCCCTCCATTCCTTGTGCATTCATATGGTCATTTAGAAGCCTCTTAAGCATCACTATCATATTTGCCTCTACCACCAGGCACCCGCCACCTCCTGTGTAAAATAAAAAATTGCCCTGTACATCACCTTTAAACGTGGCTTTTTTTCACCTTCAAACTATGTCCTCTAGTCTTGGGAAAATGTTTCCCTCTCCATGTCTCTCATAATTTTATATAGGACTATCGGGTCTCCTCTCATCAACCGACATGCCAGAAAAAACAAGCCAACGTGCTCAGTAATACACAGCTAATGTGGGCACATAGATAGCAAGTTCATGGATAATGAGTTACGTGTGTTATTAAAGAGTCACAGAGAGGTACTGCACAGAAACAGGCCCATCGTTGCATTGAATCCACACAAACCATCAACCACTCATTCGCTCTAATCCTTTACTAATCTCACTCTATTCCCATCAACTCCCCCCAGATTCTACCACTCATTTGGTCACCAGGGGCAATTTATAACGGCCAATTATCCTGGCAACCCGCACGTCTTTGGGACGTGGGAGGAAGCCGGAGCACCAGGGAATCACAGGGAAAACGTGCAAACTGCACGCGCATGGCACCGGAGAACAGGTTTGAACCTGTGTCTATGGAGCTGGGAGGCAGCAGCACTACCAGCTGCACCACTATGTCAGCCCGGTGTTGTTGCCAGGCTTTACAAGAACCCTGCACTTCAGCAGTGTAATAGATTGATAGTAAATCCCTTTGGGATGTTATGAGTTTGTACAAGTTTGCAATGCCAAGGCGTGATGGCAAATGCCAGCAGGGTTTTTCAACATGGGGTTCTCAGCTCCTGGATGATCATAGGACCTCATCCAGCACAGGGACCCCCTTTGTGTAATGTTATCCATGCCTTATTTATCAGCACCCTTGCCTCAGAGATGATTGCTGATTCATTGCTGATTCAGGGCCCAATCCATCAGCTCGGCACTGAGAGAGTGCTCCGATTCCACCTCTCCTAGGTATGTTGCAAAGCCTACCTGAAGCGTCTTTGAAAATCTGCTGCTGCGGGTGTGCGCGATTTTGGCGCCGTTTAGAGGGGGCGGGTTTAAAACGCGATTTTCTCTAGGCTGTTCAAATCGAAGATGTTCAGCCTAGTTAATTATTAACGAAAAATCGCTGGAAGACCCCGTCGCAAAAGCTATTATTAGGTTTAAAGGCCTTGAATAATAGTTATAGTAGTTTAAAAATCAATCTCTAAACCCGCGACCGCCAGCAACCGCAGGGTCTCATAAAGCAGACAGCTGAAGGTAGGTTGTATATTTTTACATTAAAAAGGGCTTCTAAAGATCCCTTTATACAAAGTTTAATATTGCGAGTAGCTCATTTTGGGCCCATTATATCGCGCAGTATTTTTCTGGGCATTTGGGGCACAAATCTACCGCAATGTGAACGTTCTAAACCAGCGCGTTCCACAGAGACCCACTGGAAAGCTGATTTAAATGGGCATTTATTTACAGCAATTGAACACTGAATTCCTTCCATTTGGCCTATAAATTAATGTAAATGAGATTTAAAAATCATGTTTTATTGTGAATTATTTGTGAATATTATTTGGACATTTAGGCTATTTAAAAATGTTAATCATTTATTAAGAAATGGATAGATGTTTAGATCTAGTAATTGAAGTCTGAAATTAGCTACAATTAGGTAACTAACTAATTATATGCTTTAATTTCAGGTCATCCAAGTAAGATTATTTTATATTTGTTTCAGAATGCTTCAATCTATGATAACTGAAAATTTCATTCAGTTCTCTTAATTTTTAAGAAAGTTATGGGCTTTTGACTGTTCACGATCACAACTTTTTTGTTATGTCCATAGAAAATCAATAGGGAACAAGATGCTCATTTCCGAGTATGAAAATGGCCATAACTTTTTAAATACTTGAGATATGAAAGTGAATTAGGTGTCAAATTAAACTTATTTTTATGCTTTATCTGAGATGGGATAAATTACAGACTTGATTTTTAAAATCTCAAAATTTTGTAACATTGCTACCTCTCCTAATCTTCCTCCACTGATCCCATCATTCCCACTCCCCTCTCCCGATTTTCCTATCTCAATTCCATCATTCCCATTCCCCTCTCCTGATTTCCCCATATCATTCCCACTCCACTCTCCTGAATTCCATCCATCTTTCCATCATTCCCGCACACACCTTATTTTTCTATTTATATCATTCCCGTCACTACCACTCCTTCCTTATTTCTCCATACCATTCCGTCATTCCGATTCCCCATTCCGTCATTCCGATTCCACCTCCCGTAATTTCCCTATTCCGATCCCATCATTCTCACTCCATCTATCCTGATTTTCTTAGACCGATCCCATCACAACCCATTGACCCAATCATTTCTCTGTAGCTCTGTAATGTATTCTCACTCCCTTGCCCAACAGCTCATCAGTCTGAAGAAGGGTCTCGACCCGAAACGTCACCCATTCCTTTTCTGCAGAGATGCCGCCTGTCCCGCTGAGTTACTCCAACATTTTGTGTCTATCTTTGTGTTAAACCAGCATCTGCAGTTGCTTCCAAAGATCCTATAGGCTCCGCTATAAGATCTTTGGTTGCTTCCTACACAGCTCCCCTTTAGTTTTGATTCCCACTTCCCCACAATAAGGTGTCTTCATTCTGATTGGTCTCAGTGATGACCTCTTTAGACTTTGGACTTTACTTTAGACATTAGAGATACAGAGCGGAACAGGCCCTTCGGCCCACCGAGTCCGTGCTGACCAGCGATCACCCTGTACACTAGCACTACCTTACACACTAGGAACAATTTACAATTTTACTGGCCAATTAACCTACAAACCTGCATGTCTTCGGAGTGTGGGAGGAAACCAGAGCACCCGTAGAAAACCCACGCAGTCACTAGGAGATCGTACAAACTCCGTACTGACAGCACCCTTAGGATCGAACCCGGGTCTCTGGCGCTGTAAGGCAGCAAATCTACTACCGTGACTCTTAGGGGATGCTGCTACTGCTGCGTCCTATCAAAGGATGATAGCATCTGACCGAAGTTTAAAATGGTTGGAGAAGAACTCTCAGAGAAAATGTAAAGAAAGAATGTAGTCATACACAGTGATGTCTTTCACAACCTCAGGAACCTTCGCGAGTGCTGTATTTTTTAATTAGAGAGGCAACTTGTGAAATGTAGGAAAATAGCAAGCATGAAGGTCTGAAGAAGGGACTCGACCCGAAACGTCACCCATTCCTTCTCTCCAGAGTTGCTCCCTTACAGCACCAGAGACCCAGTTTGATCCTGACTGTGAGTGCTGTCTGTATAGAGTTTGTACATTCTTCCTGGGACCACAAGGGTTTTCTCCAGGTGCTCCGGTTTGTGCCGCCCTGGGTTGATGTTGATCGGGGAGTAAAAATTGATCTGGTGTACTGAGCAGAAATGCCTTTCGGTAAAAAAGTGCTGTGGGATAATTTAACATCATTCAGGGTGACAGGGGACAACCCAGATTGGCGTCTCAGCATCGGCAACATTCCTGACAGTGCAGAATTCCCACAGCAGTGTAACAGAACATCAGCTGTTCACTCTGGTCCCCGAGCAAGACCTGAACATTCAGACTCATAAGCAAGAGAAGACAGACACAAAAAGCTGGAGTAGCTCAGCAGGTCAGGCAGCATCACTAAAAAAAAGGAATAGGTGACTTTTCAGGTCGAGACCCTTCTTCAAACTGAGCGCAGTCTGAAGAAGGGTCTCAACCCAAAACGTCACCTATACCTTTTCTCCAGAGATGCTGCCTGACCTGCTGAGCTACTCCAGTTTTTTGTGTCTATCTTCGGTGTAAACCAGCATGAGAAATACCTCCCTACACTTTTTATACGCAAGAGACCTACAGTACCCACTGAGGCAAGAGTCCTATGATATGGCACTCAGGTAGTGGTAGTTTGGAACAATGGTAAGATGTATTGTTGTACTGGTATTGGTTTATTATTATCGTGTGTACCGAGATACAGTGAAAATCATTTTTTTGTGCTGTACAGTCAAATCATACTGTAAATGGAGAAATGCGGGGCAAGTTTTCTACAATGCGGGGCAAGTTGTGGGTGCCTCGAACGCACTGCTAGCGGTGGTAGTGGAAGCTGAAAGTTGTTTTCCTAAGCTGCACTGTTCTGTTCTACGTACATGAATACTGTATGTGAGTGCCTTCAGTAATGAAAGGCGGAGGGGGTGGGGTGGAGTGGTTACTGCAGAATGCTGATGGTTAAGTCTATTGATTAGGAGCCATTAGGAAGAGGAGACCATTAAACCTTTTGTTTTAATTTAAGAGAAGTTGGTGGAATGGGGGTGGTATGCCGGAAATTCACGCCAGTTCCACCCAGTGCGGAGGGCACTCCCATCAAGGTCAGAACAGGTTAATAATGTTTGCGTTCTTTCCCGGTGTCTGCATCTGCATCATTAGCCACCTCTGTTCCCTTTTCACTTCCTGTTGAATCTGCCGTGGATTTTTATTTCAGTCTTTCAATGTTTTACACTTTTCCCTTTACTTTTCGTTACACTTTTGGGTGAGCTTCTGACTGACTGAAAAACGAGACACTGTTTTGTTAACTATTGATTTAAACCGGTGAGGGAGGAGGGGGGGGGCGAAAAAAATAATTCTTGTTAAAGAGTAAGTGGAAAGTTGTATACAAAAGATAGCAACACAATGCCATATACTTCAGATTAGATGGACTTCAGCACAGGTTTTGGTTTCGACTACCTGGCAATAATTGCAACCACTGCAATAAGAACTTTAAGGAAATGAGAATGAATTGGGGAACGCAAGGGGACTGGAGCTGATAATCTGTGGTGAAAAAAAATGAACTGCATTAGTAATTCCACAGAGGTCCTATTGTAAAGATCCAGCTATTGACTGTGGTGAGGAAGGGGGAGAGGCCAACCAGACAATGACCCCCCTCGCTGTTAGGAATGAATCAGATTGTCTCGCGGTTCACTTCACGTGCTGGCTCACACAAGGTTGGGTCGTGGGGTGGGGGTGGGGAGGGGAGGGGGGGTGTTGGGGGTAGTGTTGGGGGAGGTGCGGTGCGGTTACGGAATTACTTTGTGAGTCTATCGCTTAGCAACGCAGGGAGGACAGGAGAGGGGAGGAGCCTGAGTGGGTGGAAAAGTCCTCTGCTGCTTTTTTTTTTGCGTTCCCTTGGACTTGAGGCACAGGTGGAATTGAAGCGACCACAATATTTGCTTCACCAATCCATAAATTAAGCCTGCGTTTCGGGACACTCAAGTGGAATATACTCGGCGCAGAATGGTGAGACCTGTGACATATTGGTGAGCTAAGTGGAAGAGATAATATTTCTACGCTGGGTTCACTTTAGCTGAGTGAGAGAGGGACGGGGAGTGATAGAAAGAAAGAGAGAGAGAGAGAGAGAGAGAGACTGCTTCCAAACTGAAGCTTCTTAAATTACAAGGCTTTCGTTTTATATAAGAAAGCAAGCCTCTCTTTATTTCCTCCTCTCCCTCTCCCCAAAAGAAAACCTGACGTATCAGGTTTACGAGTCTAAGCAACTGTTTGACGAGAAAAAAAAAGAGCAGTGCTCTCCCCCCCACCCCCCTCAATCCTGCTGAAGGCTTTGTAAGTGACAGCACACCTCCAACCAAACTGCAAGCTGGGATGATGTCTCAGAGACCTGGAAGCACAGAGCGAATGTGAAAAGAGATGGTGGTGTTCATCAACAGAAAGTTGGAATCCTTCTTCAAACTCTTCACAAAAAGGGGTAAGTGCAGCAGAATGCTTCCTCTCCGAGTTTTGCTGGAGGCACAGAGCGTGAGGAGTCTTGTCTGTGGTAGTGCAGGAAAACCTGTTGTTAGTTGTGACCACTGCAGGAATATCCCATCATGAGCGCATGGCTTGGGGACGAAGGGGCTGGTTCACAGAGTAAGCTTTCATGGTGAGGCTTTGTGAAATGGAAGATTGACACAGGTCTGGAAGGGTGTGGGAGAGTTAGGATAGGAAGAATGCAGGAGGCTAGAAGGGATGAGGGACGTTTGAGAGTGAGGGATCGGAGTTAAGAGTGACGATTTGGGATGGGTGAAGGGAGTGAGGGAGTGAGAGGCAAGGGAGAGTGAAGGGGGGCTGGAAGGGATGAGGAGGGTCTGCAAGTGACTGAAGAGGCTGGAAACCAAGGTGTCCGGAGGAGGGGGAGTGCAAGATATGAAGTGTAAGGGGGCTGGAAGAGGATATCACAGGTTCCAGGTCCATCATACTTAATTTTGCTCATCAACTGTTCGATCAATATTGGCTCCATAATGGCGCAAACCCTCACATCACTGAGAGATGGATAGTGAATGCTGGCCTTGCTAGTGACAATCGATTGCTGGGAAGAATTGTTTTTAAATGACTGACCTCTGGTTGTTTCCACTATTTGTACACTGCTGAGCTAAAACTGGTGACTTAACCAGGGCAGGTGCAAGCGAGAATGTCCAGCGTATGCCTAGTTACACACAGGATTGTCATCAGAGAGTAAATGTAAAATCTAGTGTGGTCATATTTTAAATCTCTATCGCACTGGGACAAGCTGTTCAACTCAGTCTGCATTTCAATATGGTGATGAAGAAGCTGAATTGGACAACCTTTTGGAATTTATTTGACAACCCTTTTTCTCTCATTGCAGATTGATTTTTGTGTGTGTGTGTGTGTGTGTGTGTGTGTGTGTGTGTGTGTGTGTGTGTGTGTGTGTATGTGTGTGTGTGTGTGTGTGTGTGTATAATATAGTGCAAATAAATATATAGAGTGCAATTTAATTTGTTATGCACATGAAGTTCATGGAGTCAATAGTATACATGCAGTAATGATGATAAATACAAGAATAAATGCAATGACAAGTATAAAACAGCAGAATGTTGCAAGGTTGTAGTACAATCTGAAATGCGGTGCATAAATATATGAAAGTACAATAACAGAATAATTGAATGAGGAAGAGGTAAGAGTATGTGGCAGCACCTCCATGAAAGTGGTGTGAAAGAGGTAATTGGTTTAAGAGTCTGATAGCTGTGGAGAAGAAGTTGTTCTTCCAGTCTGGACATCCAAGCTCTCTGTACGTTCTCCCAGAAGGTGGAAGAGACCAAAAGGAATGGCCTGGATGGCAGGCACCCTTGATAATACTTCCAGCCTTCCTGATAGAACGCACCATGAAGATGGAATGGATAAGGAAGTCAAGAGCCTGTAATGGACTGGGCTGTGTTTGCCACTCTGCATTTCAGGCAGTCAAGAGCACAGCAGTTGCCCCCAGGTTGAGATGCATCCTGTCAGAATACTTTCTATAGCACATCTATAGAAGCTCAAGCGAATCCTCATGGACATGCTGAATCTTCTCAGATGCGTAAGAAATTAAATATAGGTTGTTCTGCTTTCTTGATATGTGCATCAATGTGAAAGGACCAGGTTAGGTTGCTGGTGATATGGATGCCAAGAAACTTGAAGCTGCTGACCACCTCTACAGCTCTGAAGATACTAAAGGACTATACTGTGGTCACCCCATCCCTTCCTTAGGTCTTTTATCTTGCTGACATTAAGGACTACTTTATTGTCCTGATATTATGACACCAGGTCCTCGATCTTTCTCCTGTGTTTCAGAGAGTGACAGAGAGCTTTGCAATGAATGAATGAATGAATGATACTATATTATCACACGTGACATGTCACAGTGAGATTCTTTGTTTTGCATACTTAAGTATGTAAAGAGTCGCCACATAAAGGACACCGACAAAGTTACAAAGCATTCCTTTAGTCCCCAATGGTCCTTCCGTGTTCTTGGCGCCTCCCCTCCATGCCATTATCAATGCAGATAATGATAGACGGTACACTAACACTGCGGGGAATGCAACTGTCTCAAGGGGTTAGATCCTGATCTCCAGCATTGCTGTGACATGTGAGGTTTCCCTGGCTATTTTTCCCAATCCCAAAAATATGCAGGTCCATGGAATAATTGTCTTCAGCAGACTAGATGAAGATTGGTGCTGTTGCTGATAATGAGGGGAGTAACCCTCAGCTGCAACTTGATATTGATCAGTTGGTAAGGTGCATAATAAATAGTTGTTGGAGCATAATCCTGGAAGTTGTGAGGTGTTAATTTTGACAAGGCTAAGAAGGTGAGGACATACATATTGCATGGTGGGACCCTGTGGTACTGAGGAACAGAGAGTCCTTGGTGAACATTTCCAAGGAGCTCTGGTGGCAGCACCAACGATAAAGTTATTATGCTGACACACCAGATACGTGACTTCATTAGTTGGGACACAGAATATAAAATCAATGGTACAACATTGTAAAACATTGGCCAGGCCACAGCAAGGCTATGGTGGAGTTCTGGTCACCATGCTATAGGAAGGGTGTGATTGCACTGGAGAGGAAATTTGCCTGGATGTAATGAGAAGAGACTAGGAAGTCTGTGCTGGTTTCCCTTGGAGCAGAGGAAGCAGAGTGGACAACCTGGTAGAGGTATACAAAATTATGAGGGACATTTACTTTGTGCCCCCATGCTACAATAGTTGAGATAATGGAAATTCTCCCAACAGAATTCACAAATCATTATGAAAATGTTTGCGATACATAATAACATTTTGTTCATATGGAATTAGAGAAAAAATAACTTTCAGGAAACAGAAAATGTAGAAGAAACAACAAATTTTGTTAATTTTTGTTAAGTATTCACATTATGGAAAATTGTGAAACGGATGGTTTTCGAGGAATACAGTCCCTCTCTAACAGAGGGAGCAGTGTATTTAAGGCAGATAGTGAGAGAATATTGATAGCACCATTAATATCTTTACAGATTACCCCAAAATTGGTAATGTAGTGGACAGTGAAGAAAGTTATCTAAGGTTACAACAGGATTTCGATCAACTACGAAAGTGGGCAGATGAATGGCAAACGGAGTTTAATTCAGGCAGGTATAAAGTGATGTATTATGGTCAGGCCAAGATGTACACAGTGAATGGCAGAACCCTGGGGAACATTGAACAGAAGTTGAACAGCAAGATCTTGGGGTATAAACATTTAGTTCCCTCAAAGTGGTGACAGGGAGGTGAAGAATGTGTATGATATGGTCGCATTTATAGGAGTATGGGAGTCAGGATGTAATGTCACAGTTGTACAAATGTTTGGTTAAGCTGTACTTTGATGAATGTGTGCAGTTCCAGTTGCCTCAATATAGAAAGAATGCGATT
Source organism: Amblyraja radiata (assembly GCF_010909765.2). NCBI lineage: Eukaryota > Metazoa > Chordata > Chondrichthyes > Rajiformes > Rajidae > Amblyraja > Amblyraja radiata. The sequence goes on along the minus strand of NC_045963.1, from coordinate 56,844,682 downwards.
AAGCTCGAGAGGGTGCAGAAAAGACTCACAGGAATGTTGCCTCGGCTGTAAGTCTTGCGTTATAAGGAGAGATTTTATACACTGTGATTACTTTCCCTGGAGCAAGGAGACTAAAGAAAGACCTTATAGGGAGTTCTAAAATCATGAGAGGCATAGATAGGGTAGTTAATCACAGTCATTTTCCGAGGCTAGTTTAAAACTAGAAGGCATAGATCTGAACTGATAGGGAAGAGATTCAGAGGGGACCTAAGGGATGGGTTTTTCACGCTGAGGGGAGAGGCTACATGGAACGAGCTGCCAGTGGAAACTGTGGGCTGGGACCAATTATAACATTTAAAATATATTTGGACGTACTTTAAAAGGCAAGATTTAGTGGGAAGATATATCTCTCATTTCCCTTTCCCCTGACTAGTCTGAAGAAGGGTCTCAACCCCGAAACATCACCCATTCCTTCTCTCCAGAGATGCTGAGTTACTCCAGCATTTTGTGTCTCTTTTCGGTTTAAACCAGCATCTGCAGTTCCTTCCTACACAAGGTTTAGTGGGATATGGACCAAACTAAGCCATGCAAATAGGATTAGTGGAGATTGGCATCTTGGGCTGCATGGAAGAGTTGGGCCGTAGGATCTGTTTCCATGCTGTATAACGATCAATCTATGAATCCATGACCGATTCATTTAGGTACCTGTCCAGATGCCTCACAATTGTTGTTACTCTTCCTGTCTCCACAACCTCCTTTAGCAGCTCATTCCATATACCTACTGTCTTCAGTGTGAAATATTGACCCCTGGTCCCCTTTAAACCTCTTCCAACTCACCTTAAACCTACGCCCTCTAGTTCTAAACTCCTCTAACATGGGGTAAAAGACGGCTATCTAACTGAATGATAACTGTTCACTGCTGAAATTGATGGATACAGCGGAGATGTACGGATTACCACGAGACATCCTGGCGATACAATTAATTTCGTTCAGCGGATCGGCACTGTATTGACGTACACTGAGACAAACATCAGATGCTGCCAGAAGATCAATAAATGGATGAAAAGGAGCACTTTGCTCTGCCTGAAACATGTTTATCTTCCAGTACAGTGAGATGTCCGGAAGGGAATGGCTCATTCCAGGTGGCAGGAGTCTGTACAGAGGGACGCACTGAAGCTCAGTGCAGCCACGGGAAAGGCTCTGTGGGGACGGACCACATGCTTGGGTTGAGCCGTCACTGGGCACGGGGGGGCTGGGTCTGCGTAATAAACTGCACCTGGGCAAAGTCCGAGGAATGAACATTAGTGATGTTGATGTAATTATATTGCGGGGGATTAGTGGTTGTCAATAACGTCATGTTCCAATTGTATTTATTGTGTACATTATGAATAATGTGTATTTGTGGAAGGTAACCTGTATCCATGCATTGCAAATATGCTCATCACTATAGAACTCAAGTGCACAAAATGCCTCTCTGCACTGCATGTACAGGCAGTACAGCTCCTCTCCAGGTTACAAACACCAAAGAGTCAGGGGAATGGCGTTTCCACTTCCCCTGAGTCTGAAGAAGGGTCTTGACTCAAAGTGTTACCTATTCCTTTTCTCCAAAGATGCCATCTGACTGACCCACTGAGTTCTGCCAGCTTTCTGTGTTTATCTTCGGTTTCAACCAGCATGTGCAGTTCCTTCTTACAAACACCTGACTTATGGACACCCCATTCATGCGAATGAGCTTTAGGGAGACCGGCGGGATGGATGGGAATGAATGTACAGGCTGTTGCTGGGCTGCAGGCATCTTCTGCCAGGGTGGGAATGGGTCATTTCCGTGTGCCTTCTCTCCCAACCTCACAAACCGTAATAATGGGGCTTTGGATTGAGTCAAGCAGAGCTGGGAGCGCTGAGCAGGCTCACTCACTGAGTCAGCGAGGCTAGCTGGCGGCTGCTCTCCCCATGCCTGCTTGCTCCTCCCGCCACGGCCGTGTCTATGATTCGCTCCCACACATCGTGTTTGCTTATTTCTAACTTTCAAACGGGTTGGGTTACAAACAGTTCTCAGGAAAAGAACCCTCTCATAACCCGACGACTGTCTGTATCTGTAAGGGCTGTCCACAGAGTTTCCAAAGTGTGGTTTACACAAGGCAGTTTGTAGGTGAAGGGCTGCTATTTTCTTCCCTGGTTTGTACAGGCAATATACACTGTAAGGAGCAAAAAACGAACTGAGGAAGGAACTCAGTGGATCAGAAGCATCTGTGGATGAAATGAACAGGGGACATTTTGTTGTCAGGATGGCCCGTTTCCTTTATCATCATTACGTTTTTTGCATATCTTTCATTCATTTGTTCTATATTTCTCTACATCACCGTCTTTATCTCTAGTTTCTCTTTCCCCTGACTCTCAGTCTCAAGAAGGGTATCGACCCAAAACGTCTCATATTCCTTTTCTCCAGAGATGCTGTCTGACCCGCTGAGTTCCAGCTTTTTATGTCTGCTTCGGACTTGGTCAAAGAGCAGGGAATTCCTTTCATTGTAAGGAATTTGTTGCAAGCACAAACACATATCATAGACCTACACCGCATTTTGGAATACTTCTTATTATCGAGTCCACACACAAGATTAGAAGTTTTTTCAGCCAGAGCTGAACACATTTCTCGGCATCTGCATACAATGGTGTCTGTCTTGTCGCTTCTTGTGCGTGGTGGTGGAAAGATTGGTGGAAACAGGGCCGCGACGTGAACTCTCTTTCCTTGACCCAATTTTGGAATTGAATGATTCGCTATGATATCGACACAGTAAGTTGGATACATTTGACTATGACTCCACACTGTAGGAATGAATCTATTTTTCCTGCTCTCCCAACAATCTTTCCACCCTCAAATGCCATGCAAGCCCAGCTGTTGTAATACATTCTGGGAGAGCTCTGAGCTCCAGGGTCCTGCAGCTAATCTCCTAAGGTTCAAAAATCCTTGAAGGGCTTTCTAGTTATGCAACTCATCCCAGCTGTTTTTATTTTTACACAACTCATTCTCTATCTTCTCCTCAAATCCTTGTTACACTGACACTTTGCCGGGATATTATTCATAATGGCAATTAATCCCACTTGTGGTCCTCAATAATAATGTATAATGTTCTGCATGTCCATAGATGGCCACAGGGCATTGGTAGAGTCATTGTAACAATATAATACACTCTAACACCCTATAACTCACCATAATAAAATATAATATCATCTATCAATATACCTCACTATAACTCACTTTAATACAATATAGTACACTATAAGACCCTATAACACACCATAGTACAATATAATACACTATAACACAGTGTACCTTACTGTAACTCATTATAATACGATAGAATACATCATAACACCCTATAATGCACTATCATATCCTATAATACAGTATACCTCACTATAATGCACTCCAATACAATATAATACAATGTCTTCCTTGGAGAAACCATAGCTCAGGACGTAGTCTGTGGAAATTGTGAATGGTTTCTTTTTTTTTCTCTCCTGTAAGATGATCTCTTTGACCAAAAGGTCACCTATCCCTGAGTCTCCTGGTGTGGCTCAATGTCAGTGTTTGCATTAATTGGGAGATTTCATTCCATTAAATCTACTTTCGCCAGAGACATTAAATCAAGGTTCCTACTGCCCTTTCAGTTGGAAACCCCACAAGAGAAGGACAGTTCTCTCCACATTCCTGGGCCGATGTTTATTGATCAGCAGGAACACAAAAACAGATGGACTGTTTGTGGCGGGTTGCTGCGTGCATAGGAAAGGCTGTGCAATAGTCCATCCCAAATTCATTGGTTATAAATGGCTGTCCTGAAAGTGCTATAGAAATGCATGTTACTTTGTAAATGTAACTTGTTGCTGACTACTTCAAAGCACTGATGGTGTACAACTGTGTTACACTTGTGAGGTGACGCCCATGTTATATATAACATAAAGTAGTCTGGCCTTTGCATAAAATAGTGAGGTCTGTTAGTGAAATGATCAGTAACCTGAAAAGAGAAATAATCAGGTTATGGTGAATAGGGTGTAGACTGTTGACCGAGACTCACTTTAAATGGAACCACTGGAGATGAAAACTGTGGATTAAAAGGAATGACATTTGCATTGCACCTTGCAAACCCTGACATCCCACAGTACTCTCCAGCCTCTATACTACATTTGAATTATATTCACTGCTATAATATAGGGAACTCAGCATCCAGTTTCTGAACACAAGCCCGCAAGACAGCAGTGTCATGATGTGATAATCAGTTAATCTGCTATAATTGTGTTTAGTTGAGGAAGAAACAGTGACTGTGATGTTGTAGAGAACTGCTGTATTTTTCAGAATAGAGACTTGGGCTATTTTGTGTCAGCCAACAACGAAATGAGGCTGGCTGGAAGATTGGTTGGGACTGGGACAGTGGGCAAGTAATGAATCTCTAAAATCCCAGTACATGTGACAATCGAACTCTTGATTCTTGTCACCACTATGGCTCGATGGTAGATCAGAGCTGAGTGGGACCAATTGGAAAGTTGACACAAATGGGCCGAAGGGCTGCCTCCTGTGCTGTGATGATCCAACTGAGTTGAACAATCTCCCTTTTGTTTCCAGCTGTCTCTAACCTGGATGAAGAGAACCGGTGGACAGTCCACTATAAGGCGTCATGGCACCAACAGGAGAATGTGTTCTTGCCCTCCAGCCGCTCGTCGTGTGTGGAGGACCTGCATCGGCAAGCCAAGGTTAACCTGAAAACAGTGCTGCGAGGTGAGCTGGCATCCGTCTCTCCCCAAACCCACTCCCCTTCCCTCTTCACCCCATTCCCACCTGTGGCATTCCCCGTTTTGTTGGCTTGGGCATTCACGTCCAAAACCAAGCAAACAAAGTAGGTATGATAGTATTTGGCCAGGGCGAAATTCCTAGGTGTTGCAACGTAGGTCAAATGGCATCAGTCCATGCACAGTAAGATCTCAGGGGCTGCACACTGGTAATGAGAAGGTTTTGTTAAGTGACGGAGCGATAACTCATATCCAGGCTACACCCCATGGAAAGGCCATGCTTATGGACATCTCACTAATCCTATTTGCATGGCTTTGGTCCATATCCCTGGAAGGAACTGCGGATGCTGGTTTAAACCGAAGATAGCCACAAATTGCTGGAAAATGAAGGCCCTACTTCAAAATTGCCCTGCTGTAGAGAGAATAAGAGGGTGGCACTCAAGATCTGTTTTATCTCTTCTTGACATATAGAGGTAGAACTCCCTGTGTTCTGTCCCACAAAATCAGCCCAGAGGTTGGAGGGGGATCTGATTCAAACAATCCAGATAGGTTTGACCAAGGGCCAGGTTTCACCGGACTTAAAGCATAGAAAAATAGAAACATAGAAAATAGGTGCAGGAGTAGGCCATTCGGCCCTCGAGCCTGCACCACCATTCAATATGATCATGGCTGATCATCCAACTCAGTATCCTGCCTTTTCTCCATACTCCATGTGCCCCTTTAGCCACAAGGGCACATCTAACTCCCTCTTAAATATAGCCAATGAACTGGCCTCAACTACCTTCTATGGCAGAGAATTCCAGAGATTCACCACTCTCTGTGTGAAAAATGTTTTTCTCATCTCTGTCCTAAATGACTTCCCCCTTATCCTTAAACTGTGACCCCCCTTGTTGTGGACTTCCCCAACATCGGGAACAATCTTCCTGCATCTAGCCTGTCCAACCCCTTAAGAATTTTGCAAGTTTCTATAAGATCCCCCCTCAATCTTCTAAATTCTAGCGAGTACAAGCCGAATCTATCCAGTCTTTCTTCATATGAAAGTCCTGACATCCCAGGAATCAGTCTGGTGAACCTTCTCTGAACTCCCTCTATAGCACGAATGTCTTTCCTCAGATTAGGAGACCAAAACTGTACGCAATACTCCAGGTGTGGTCTCACCAAGACCCTGTACAACTGCAGGGTCTCAGGGTCTCAAGGGTCCATAGCAAAATCTCAAGGTCTCTTGGAGATGCCCAATAGAAGTTATCAAGGTTATGAAAGGGTTTGATTGGTTAGACTTAGAAAAGGTATTTCCATATGCAGGGAATCTAGAACTAGGCAACATAGATTCAAAGATAGATACAAAATGCTGGAATAACTCAGCAGGTCCTGGGGCGTCTCTGGAGAAAAAGTTTTGGGTCGGGACCCATCTTCAGTCACTATACATTTTCTCCAGAGAACTCTCCTGCCCGCTGTGTTACTCCAGCATTTTTGTATCTATCTTGGGTATAAACGAGTCTGCGATCTGTAGATTAGATTAGATTAGATTATTTAATGACCACACAGTCAAGCTGGTGGAATTCAGGTTCAGTACAGGATGTTACAAGGTAGGCTGATTCCCGTCAAACATAACATAAAACACAACATCATACAATATACAGTACATGCATGGGGAGGATATGTGCTGTTGTCATAGTGTGTTCAGAATTCGGATTGCGTGTGGGTAAAAACTGTTGTTAAATCGAGATGTCTTGGCGGGCAGTGAGCTGTAGCGCCTTCCTGATGGCAGCAGGTGGAAGATGTGGTGAGCTGGGTGGGAGGGATCAGAGATGATTTTCTTCACCCTTGACACGGACCGTTTGTGATGGAGTGATTCTATTGATGGAAGGGGAGTGCTGATGATTTTGGATGCTTGTTCCTTGCTATTACATTTACTACATACATTCAAGAGACTCAAATTCTAAGAATAACTCTGGCAGGATTTCTAGAGGAGTGCACTGAGTTACAAGATCAGTGACATAGATTCATTCCTCTGTGTATGAGGTGGTTAGATATATAATGGAGAAGGGAATGGAAAGATTTGATAACAGTGGAAGGACGACAGCATATGAAACATAACGCTGTCTCAGAGAGGTGGTTCTGAATGGCTTGGTCCTGAACTGAGAATACACTGTAACATGATCGCCTAATTTGTGTCCCAATCAAATTGAAAGATGCTTCGAATCCCATAACAAAGCTGTCGCCCAGTGAACCCATAAGGAACTGTACTTAAGGACAGCCCAAGTTATCGCATGTGTCTGTCAGACACTCTATTCCCTGTGGACCCTTGATGGATATCACAAGCTGGGAGAGTACAGAGTGAAAAGTGGGTTGAAAACGACAATTACCAAAGGTTTGATGTTACCATTGAGTTAAGTTGCCGTGTGTAACACTATCTTGGAACAGTTGGAGAGCATGTGATACCTTTCCCTCCGCTGTTAACGATGGCAGCACCCATAACCCTGCAGAGTTATTACCAGGGAGGGCGCTGTCCTGTGGGCTCAGGAAAGATTGGTGTGTTTAGGGCAGGGGGTGGAACTCGATCCAGTGGCAGGCCACAGTTCCTTTCTACAGGGAATGGGACACGGCCAAAGGTTTCAGCCTCCCTTGTGAACAAGCCAGTGCAGTGTGCATATTGGTATTGGTATATTATTGTCATATACAATGAGATACTGTAAAAAATATGTGTTTTAAGGTCATATGCTTATAACGTATAGGAGTAGAATTAGGTCATTCGGCCCATCAAGTCTACTCCACCATTCACCATCTATATCTCCCTCCTAACCCCATTCTCCTGCCCTCCTCATAACCTCTGACACCTGTACTAATCAACACTCTATCTCTGCCTTAAAAATATCCACTGACTTGGCCTCCACAGCCTTCGTGGCAAAGAATTCCACAGATTCACCTCATTCTGACTAAATAAATTTCTCCTCATCTCCTTCCTAAAAGAACATCCTTTAATTCTGAGGCTATGACCTCTAGTCCTAGACTCTCCCATCCTCTCCACATCCACTCTATGTCACTATTCTGTATGTTTCAATGAGGTCCCCCCTCATTCTTCTAAACCCCAGCGAGTGCAGGCCCAGTGCCGACAAATGTTCATCATAGGTTAACCTACTCATTCCTGGAGTCATTCTTGTAAACCTCCTCTGGACCCATGTAATGATGCGAGCAGAGCCTGAGGGCATCGATGGGAATGTGGAGAAATGTGGATTCATGTAGGATTAGTACAGAAAGGTGTTCGATGGTTAGTCCTGAATCGGGTGGGCGAGGAGCTTGCTTTTGAGCTGTATGACCATGATATATTCTCATCACTTCCTCCCTAATTCCACCACTTCCCTACAAGAGGAGGCAGTGTCACCGTTTAACGTCACACAGTTGGCACCTCCGATGTTGCGGCACTCCCTCGGCAAGAGTTTAGATGTTCCTCTGAAGGCTGAGAGTGTGGGACTAGAGTCCAGGATCAGCGAAGGCTCCTCACCGAGTCGTTCAGAATTCCTCTGGTGGGAAACCAAAGGGGAGGACTGTGCCGTGTGCAGGCAGCTGGCCGCACGCCTTTCAGCTTGTGATTCAAGAAGGAACTGCAGATGCTGGAAGATCGAAGGTACACAAAAATGCTGGAGAAACTCAGCGGGTGCAGCAGCATCTATGGAGCGAAGGAAATAGGTGTTTCGGGCCGAAACCCTTCTTCAGACTGCTTGTGATTGTCGGCTCTGCTTTTGTCTTGAGCCATGCGCTGGGCTCTGGGCGAGACAGCACCGTCAGTGTGTCTGACTCCATTCCCCACCAACACGCACACAGCCCCAGCTGTCACTCCATTTCATTCTCTCTCCGTCTCCGCAGTTTGCACAAAGGAACCGCTCCTGCCGGCCACATGAGCCGTCTGCAGCCTTGCTCACCCTATTTCCCCCCTGAGTCTCGCCATCTGGCCTGCGATAACTGACAGTGGGCAGCCCCTCCCCTCTCTGAGCTTGCATTGCTTCACTCAGCGGCAGCTGGGTGTGAAAGAGCCGTCAGTCGTTCATGTCCATTGTAATTCTGCTTTGACCTTTCTTTCATCTCTGCCCAACACCAAGTGGAGACACAAGATATAAAAGATGCAGACACAAAATGCTGGAGTAACTCAGCGGGCCAGGCAGCATCTCTGGAGAGAAGGAATGGGTGACGTTTAGGGTTGAGACCCATCTTCAGACTGATGTCAGGGGAGTGGGTGGTACAGAGATAGAATGTAGTCAGAGACAGTAAGACTGGTAGGAGAACTGGGAAGGGGGAGGGGATGGAGAGAAAGGGAAAGCAAGGAACTTGAAGTTAGAGAAGTCAATGTTCATACCGCTGGGGTGTAAGCAACACAAGTGAAATATGAGGTGCTGTTCCTCCAATTTGCGCTGGGCCTCACTCTGACAATGGAGGAGGCCCAGGACAGAAAGGTCAGTGTCAGATGGGACGACAGATGGCACAATGGGCTAAGTGTTCGGCTGGCAACCGGAAGGTAGCCGGTTCGAATCCCGCTTGGAGTGCATACTGTCGTTGTGTCCTTGGGCAAGACACTTCACCCACATTTGCCTGTGTGTGAATGTGTGTGAGTGATTGGTGGTGGTCGGAGGGGCCGTAGGCGCAGATTGGCAGCCACGCTTCCGTCAGTCTGCCCCAGGGCAGCTGTGGCTACAGAAGTAGCTTACCACCACCGAGTGTGACTGAGGAGTGAATGAATAATGCGATGTAAAGCGCCTTGAGTCTTAGAAAGGCGCTATATAAATCCCATCCATTATTATTAGTGTGGGAATGGGAGGATAAGTTAAAGTGTTTAGCAACCGGGAGTTTAGGTGGACTGAGCGGAGGTGTTCCGCGAAACGATCTGCCCTTGTTATGAATGGGAGGACAAGGACAGAGTCCCCCTTGTCCTCACCTTCCACCCCATCAGCCATCACATACAGCACAAAATCCTCCGACATTTTTGCCACCACCGACGGGATCCAACTACTAGCCATGTATTTTCCATCTCCTTTCCTTTCTGCTTTTCATCGAGACCGTTCCCTCCGCAACTCGCTGGTCACCTCATCCCTTCCCACCCAAACCACCCCGTCCCCAGGTACTTTCCCCTGCAACCGCAGGAGATGCATCACCTGTTCCTATATCTTCCCCCCTCGACTCCGTCCAAAGACCCAGACAGGCGTTTCAGGTGAGGCAGAGGTTCACTTGCACCTCCTCCAACCTCATCTACTGCTGTTCCAGGTGTGGACTCTTGTATATCGGCGAGACCAAGTGCAGGCTCAACCTGAAACATCACCCATTCTTTCTCTCCAGATATGTTGCCTGTCCCGCTGAGTTACTCCAGCATTTTGTGTCTGTCTTCAATTTAAACCAGCATCTGCAGTTCTTTCCTACACATATAAAAGATGCAGTCAGGTGTTGCTTTACTCGAGACTCAGCCCTGGTGTATGTGCACACGATACCAGTTATAATGCCGTGACTTCTCCTGGAGGCCCCCTTTACGAAGGTCTCCATCCTGGAGAAGGATCTCGACCCAACACAAGACCTTTCCATCCTTGGTCTCCTCCCGTCAGAGTGAGGCCACATGTTGGACAAACATTTCTCTGGAAGGTCAGAGGTTCAGGCAAGACCTGATAAAAGTTTATAAAATTATGAGAGGCATCGATAGGGTGGACAGTTAGAACCTTTTTTCCTGGGTGGAAATGTCCAACACTATGGGGCATAGCTTTCAGGTCATAGGGGTTTATTTATGAATGGTATATCTGATTGTTTGGATAGCATGCAAAACAAAGTTTTAAACGGTACCTCGATACATGTGACTATAATAAGTGTAAACCTAAAAATAATTGCAAAGTGCACAATGAGGGAGGTTGGGAAATGGGACTCCACCCTCGTTTATCAGTAGACCATTCTGATAACAGAAGGGGGAAACTGTTCCTGACTCTGGTAGAACATGCTTCAAGGTTTTGTAGGCGTAGGAAGGAACTGCAGGTGCTGGTTTAAACCGAAGAGAGACACAAAAAGCTGGAGAGAAGGAATGGGTGAGGTTTCGGGTCTGAAGAAGGCTCTCTACCTGAAACATCACCCATTCCTTCTCTCCAGAGATGCTGCTGCCCCACTGAGTTACTCCAGCATTTTGTATCTATCAAGCTTTTGTATCTTCTGCTTGGCAAGAGAGCGGAGAAGAGGGAATGACCCGGGTGTGAGTCATCTTTGATTATATCGGCTGCTTTCCCGAAGCAGCATGAAGTGTCGGTGGGGGTTAGATAGATCCTTGAGAAGCATGAGGTTTCTGGGGTTAGATGGAATGCAGAACCGAGGTTGCAATTGGAGTAGTCATGATCTTTTTGAATGGTTGAGGGCCTAATGTTTGAAAATTTAGATAATATCTATTGAAAAAAACAACTAAAGGCGCTGATAATAAAAAATAAAATGAGAAAATGATGACTGTATTCAGCATGTGAGACAGCATCTGGCTGAGTTAATGTTTCAGGTGACTAACCTTTTATCACAGTGAATACTTTGCTGCTGTTTGTAAAGATATTGTATTAACTTGTAATGTGGTGAGCAGTGGGTAGTGAAGCTTCAGCCATGGATGGTTATTTAGTTTAGAGATGGAGCATGGAAACAAATCCTTCAACCCACTGGGTCCACATCCGCCTGCGATCACCTGTTCACACTAGTTCTATGTAGGAAGGAACTACAGATGCTGGTTTAAACAGAAGATAAACACAAAAATCTGGAGTAACTCAGCGGGACATGCAACATTTCTGCATAGAAGGAATTTGTGATGTTTCAGGTCGACGTCGCGTCTGAAGAAGGGTCTCGACCTGAAACATCACCCATTCCTTCTCTCCAGAGATACTGCCTGTCCCGCTGAGTTACTCCAGCATTTTGTGTCTATCTTCACACTGGTGCTATGTAATCCCCCTTTTACATCCATTCCCAACACATGGCAATTTACAGAAGTAAATTAATCTACAAACCCGCACGTCTTTGGGATGTGGGAAGAAACCGGAGCATCTGGAGGAAATCACGCAGTCACAGGAAGAACGTACAAACTTCTCACAAACAACATCCGAGGACAGGATTAAAACCGAGTCTCTGGCGCTGGGAGGCAGCAGCTCTACCAGTTGCGCCACTGTGCTGCCCTCAGTATGCCATCTTTGACAATTTTGATGAGAATTTTGCCATTGATATCAAAGTCAGGAGAGCCTTAGGAAACAAGCAGAAGAGATACAAAAAGCGACACAAGGAACTACAGGCGTTGGAATCTTGAACATAACACAAGAAAGCTATAAAAGAAAGGTTAGGGTGGGAAAAAGTATGGCAAATGACAAAAGTAAGAGGAGAAACTCCACTTCACTTCCCATTCCCACATTGACATTTCGGTCCTTGGCCTCCTCCATTGTCAGAGTTCTTTGTCTCCCTATCACCTCTAGCCTATGTCACTGATTCACCCATCTGACAATAACCCCCCTCACCTGCACCCACCTATCTGTCTGAAGAAGGGTCCCAACCCAAAACATTGCATATCCATGTCCTCCAGAGATGCTGCCCTTCCCGTTGAGTTCTCCAACACTTTATGTTTTGCTCAAGATCCCAGCATCTGTAGTTCCTTGCGTCTGAAGAAGGGTTTCGGCCCGAAACGTTGCTTATTTCCATCGCTCCATAGATGCTGCTGCACCCGTTGAGTTTCTCTAGCATTTTTGTGTACCGTCTCCTATCACTTGCCAAGCTTTGTGTCCCCCCGCCAGACTTGTCTCCAAACAGTCTGAAGAAGGTGAAGCTAGACACAAAAACCTGGAGTAACTCAGCGGGACAGGCAGCATCTCTGGAGAGAAGGAATGGGTGACGTTTCGGATCGAGGCCCTTCTTCATTTTTAGGTATGTCTACTTGGTCTGAAGTAGACATGCCTTGGTCAGAAATGTCATCTGCCTGATCTGCTGAGCTCCTCCAGCACGATCTTTATTTGCTCAGTTACAAAGGAATCTGGATTGGAGGGAAATGGCTCAAAAATGGAAGGTTGCGTTTCTCTGCTCTTTAAATAAACCCTGTTATCCGAGTAAATTAGCTGTTCACAAACGGCTGCTGTGAATCACATCCCCCACCCCTCCCCCACTTCCAACTCAACGGTTGACAATGTTAACAATAAATGCTTAACAATAGCTTGTGAGAATTGAATGCCCTGCTTTGGAAAGCATGCCTTATAAGGATATCTAAGATCTTTGTCAGTGACTTAGGGTTGAGTAAATGAGTAACATTAACAATTGAAAGGTGGATTTGGATTCAAGGGATGATCGAGCAGAACGGTAGTGCCTTTGATTTCAAGTGCAATTATAAGTACAAAGTTCTCAATAATCCATGAGTATAATGGACTGTAAAGTTTCATGAATTTGATTGATGAGGATTAACAAAACCTTGCAACTATTAACAATAAAAAGTTCTCACTGTAACCATAGTGAATTGCAGCATGGCACCTGCAGATAGCGAGGACCTCTTTGCACAGTCATGAGTTTAGTTTAGTTTATTGTCACGTGTACCTAGGTAGAGTGAAAAGCTTTTTATGGATACACAAAAAACTGCAGATTCTGGAATCTTCAAGTCAAGAGCCAAGAGAGTTTATCGTCATGTGTCCCAGATAGGACAATGAAATTCTTGCTTTGCTTCAGCACAACAGAATATAGTAGGCATGAGTACTCAGAGTCTTGAGCAAAACTCAGTGCTGGAGGAATTCGGTGGGTCCGGCAGCATCTGTGGGGGGATGGACAGACAAATTATTTCAGGTTAGGACCCTCCTTCACACTTTGCATCCCAACCCGAAACATCGTCTGTCCATTCTCCCCACAGAAACAGCCTGACCCACTGAGTTCCTCCAGCACTTTGTGGAGTTGCATGAGGGAATGCATGATGGGTTGAGTGACACCAGATCCTGGATGGTGCTGATCCTCCTGAGTGTCGTTGTAGCTGAAACATCCAATTCAGCAAAGAGTTTCCTGTTAAACCATTGACATGAGCTTCTAAGTGGCACTGAGACTTTCAGAGTTCACCACTCAAAAGCCTAATCCAGAGCAGTCTCCAGTTTTGGTTACAGCCCACTGTGGCTGACTGATTTGTGAAAGGTCACATCACCTTAACCTTTGGGCACATTTGTAGAGTCATCATCATACAACATGGAAATAGGCTCTTCAGCCCAAACACCTATGCTGATCAAGATGCTGATCTACACTAATCTCATTTGCACTTGACCCATATCCCTCTAAACATAGAAACATAGAAAATAGGTGCAGGAGTAGGCCATTCGGCCCTTCGAGCCTGC